>NC_056727.1:613034603-613339603 GCF_019279795.1 Protopterus annectens | reverse complement strand
AGAGAGAGAGAGACAGAGACAGAGACAGACATACAGACAAGAGAAAAAAAAAAGAAAAAACAAAAACCATCATACATCAAATGGAAAAAAAAACAAGTATGTCAAAGAAGTATTCATGTAATGGACTGCAGTAGGGGCTATGTAATAATGGGAAATAGGAAGTTTAATATACATGTCCCAACAATACTTGCTGTACAGACATATCGCTGATCAGAACCTATGGCCATAGCATCTCTGTCCCTCTGCAGTGACATAGAATTCAGCTCAGGCTGTCACACATATATCCAGATATAAATTGTGAATGCAACTACGTTATGCATGTTTGTCTCAGAAATGTCATGGAGCTATACAGGGCAGTTACATAGTGGAATAATGTCCCAGCTGTGTGTGTAGGACTGCATGTGATATACCGAGCTCATACCATTCAACTGCCCATTGTTATGCACACTGACCATATTTGTGCCTCATATTTGTAGTCATTTACTCAAAGACTTGTGTCATGTCTTGCAAATAATTGGCAACCTGCAAACAATGACATTAAAACATCTTCCTCCCTTTTATTTGGCCATTGCAGTTTGGGGTCCCCACAGCAGATCATCTCCCTCCATGGCATCCAGTCTTCTACATCTTGCTCTCACACACCATACACCTGCATGTCTGCCATCACCACATGCATATGCCTTTTGTAGGCTGTCTACTGTCCCTGTAACCTGGCAACCTCATCTGTTGCAAGATATACTCAGCATACTCCCTCAGCACATGTCCAAACCAAGCATGCCACTGTCTGGCATTGTCCCCAAGCCATCCAACCTGAGCTGACCCACTAACACACATGCCCCTAATCTTATCCCCCATGTCACACACAGTGCAAATGTGAACATCCCACACTCTGCTGTGTCCAGCCCTGAATCCTGCCTGTCTGCACAGTTCCATTGTCTGCAACCAATATAATGTAGCCAGTCACACCACCCTCCTGTAGACTTTACATATCACTCTTAATGGTACTTGTCTGTCACAAATAACTCCTGACTCCCTTCCCCACCACACACAACCTGCCTGTACTGTCTCGTACACCTCTCCCCCACACTGCCCATGACTGTGAACTGGTTTTCCCAAGTAGTTAGACCTGTCCACCTTCCAAACTGTACACCCTGCATTGTCACCATTCCTCTATCCCCCACCCAATTCACACACATGTATTCTTATTTAGTCCTGCTGACCATCATTCCTCCCCACTCTACAACATAACCCCACCTCCCCATGGTCTCCCCAACCTGTCCCCTAATCTCACTACAGACCACAATGTCATCTGTAAACTGCACAGTCACCAGGGGCCCCTGTCTGTTCATGTCTGTCAACCTGTGCTTCACCACTGCAAATGTGAAAGGACACACAGTTGACTTCTGATGTACTCCCACCTCCACCTTAAATCCACCTGTCATATCAAAACCAGAAATCACTGCTGTCACACTAGCCTCCTACATATCCTGTAGGTCTCTCACAGAATCCTCTGGCACTCCCGACCTCCACATACAATACCACAACTACTCTCCAAGCAGCATGTCATATGCTGTCTGTAGATGCACATAGACACAATGCAGCTGCATCTCAGCCTCAGTGCAGAGCTCCATCAACACTTGTGGATCAATATTTGCATCTGTACCACTCTTACCTGGCATGAAACCATGCTGCAAATCATCAATCCTCACCATGTTCTCAAACTAGCTACCACCATCCTTTACCATTACCTCATCCTGTGACCGATCAATGTTATCCCTCACTTGTTACTACAGCTCTGCAGGCCACCCTTGTTCAGATAAGCAGTACCCATACATATTCACCAACATCTCACACATCCTCTCACTTTCCAAGATTACAGTAAACAATCAAGGTAAAAAATACCACTGCCATGTCTCAGAAACACTTCCAGGCATCCACAGGTATGTCACCTAGAACAACAGCCTTTCCACTGTTAAACCCCCTCATAGCTATCCTTATATTCTCATTGATAATCTGTTGCACCTCCTGATTAACCATACCCACCTCAGCCAACCTTCTCTCCCTCCCCCATTTTCCTCATGGAACAGGCCATCAAAACGATGTTTCCATATGTTCTAAACACACTCCTAGCTTGCATGTTTCACCCATATTCCTTTATCACCCTTTTGTGCTGCACATCCTTCCTAGCTATGTGCCTCTGTCTAGCCAATAGCTACAGTCCCTATACACCATCCATGCTGTCCAACATTACATACAACCCCAGACTCCACATCTGTATGTCAGACTTCACATCCATAGCCATGTCAAACACTCTCTTTGCCATGCACCCCCATCTCTTTATACTCATGTCTTCTCTCTACATCTGTCTGTCAATTCCACTTCTCCTTTGCCAACACCTTTCTCTGCATACTCCCCTGTACTTCTTCATTCCACCACCACATGTGTAGGAGCAGTCACCATCTGGGCAGCATGTCAACCTGTGTCTGATTGAGCATAGTAGGTCAGAGGTGCACTAATGTAATGCTGAGTATGAGTATAAATTGGACACATCCACTGAGGACAATCAGAAGGTCATCCCCACATATGTCTGTGGTCTCACAGGCAACTATCCAACCCATCCTGTAATGGAGGTCAGCCACAGCATACACACACACACCATGGCTACAGACGACCAGCTTCGGACATGTTTAGGACAAACATCACCCCCCTGGCTGAACATCAGTATAGAAGGATATGCACACCACATGCACCCCTACCCTCACCATTAATCAGTTGCAAACTGCCTACTTACACATAATGCTATGCATGTCCATACAATGCTGCTAGGTACTAGAGTATTATTTGATGTAATGTTGTGGCTACTGATACTCATTGCTAGTAAGCTGTCTCTGTAAAGAACTATGGACAATGTCTGATGTCCTGTGATGTGTTTTCCCTGTTTATGTCTTTCAGGTGTGATGCAAAGGCTTCCAGCCTATGATGTCTAGGAGACAGCAGCCATAACTGAGGCCATACTTGAACATTACCACATCTTCTTCAGTCGTGAGTGCCAACATCAGTGAGAGAGGACAGCCCTCTGGGAAGACCTCACACAGAGAGTGAACAACTTGGGGAACCATGGCCGCAGGTACGAACAGGTCAGGCACAGAGCAACTAACCTGATTTGGCGTGCATGGCAACAGGCTGCTGCGGTGGCAAGGGACTGTTCTACTACTGGTGGGGGGCCAGCCAGAGAGGCCCCACTTACAGCAATGGAGGAGCTCCTTGCCAACCTTGGGGTGGCCCACAGAGAACAACCACTACAAGATGTAGCTGTCATGGAGGTGAGTGCCACACAGGAAACCGGTGAGGAACATCCAGGTAAGGCAAAAGTCCACATCAGCGTACTGAGGTTACATTTCATCTGTGTAGTAACAGTCTTTAGATGAAGATGGCATTGCAAAATAGAGCACTGGGTGGGGTTTAGTAATGCACATGTGCCCATTTCAGGTGAAGAATAGCAAATAGTGTAATATCATAGTGTAGACTGTACCTGTAAATACATGTAGCATTGCTCCTGGACCGAAGGCTATTGTGAAGATGCTGACAATACCTCTTCCTCATATTACCTAGGTACCGCTCATCAACATGAGGCACAGCAGCCTGAGGCCAGTAAGTATGAGATCTTTCTGTTGTGGCTTACCAGTACCCCAGGCATTTTAAGATCATCCATGTGGCCATGCACTGAACTGTTATAGTCAGCAAATTGTATGTACCTGCAAGATCACCTGTGGTGGGGTTCACTGCATGATATCACAGGGG
Source organism: Protopterus annectens (assembly GCF_019279795.1). Lineage (NCBI taxonomy): Eukaryota > Metazoa > Chordata > Ceratodontiformes > Protopteridae > Protopterus > Protopterus annectens. The sequence goes on along the minus strand of NC_056727.1, from coordinate 613,335,802 downwards.
CCTGTTTGCATGAGATGTCACATATCAGTAGCATAATTCACAAACCTGTTATTGCAGGACATCTGGATAATGATTGCCAAAAATGTGGGGACAGAGTGCCAATAGTAGGGATATGTTGTATACAGTACTGTGAGACAGGGCATATAAAAGGTGTACACACATGTTACAATGCCAGGTATGTGTGAGATATGACAATGTGAGTACAATACACAAGACCAAAGACATGCAACCTGTCATGTGACCTATAAATGTGCAATGCAAATGTGAAACATACAACTCTGTTAGGGTAACATGTATGTGGAGTGGAAACAGTCCAAGAAACTAGATGAATATGCGTGGACAGGAGGAAGCTCATACTGGGGTATATCAGAGTGTGATACAACCACAGCAGTTGATCAGATTGGATACACACCTGCCATCAATTATGGACTCCTGCAGTACCTCTATATAACAGTTAGCTCACATACCAGGATTATCCCAACACAGACCCACAGTTGCCTGCTACAGCAAAAGCCATGGTTCGCATACAGCCTACCATGCTGTAAAGGGATTGAATTCTATGGATACATACACGCAGCATTGCATATGCCATGGAACACAGTGCAGATAGTCATCAAAAGGTGTACAGGAGATGATGCAATGGTGACAGTTTGAAGAAGTGGACATCCCTACACATATGTTTGGAAAATCTTCCCAGAAATGTCCATGGAGGTTGCCAAGAGCAATACAGCAACAGTGAAGAGGTATCAGACATCTCTGGCAAGTACTGGGTGTGTACTACATGTGACAACAGTCTTCCATGGACTCCACATGTCTTGGGTATAGGGTGTGTTTTGACGATGGCAGCTGTTCTTCACAACACACAACACCCAGTTCTGAGTAACATCTGGACAGCAATACATCAACTTTTCAAAATGCATGTGTGGAAGTGTGTGAAGGTGTTATGAGACCAAGGACGAACTCCCTTTGCATACAATTTGGTCATGTTAGTTTGGCACAGTAACAGTACCGCACAACAGCAGAACAGCACTACCCACACAGTGAAGCAGGTTGATGGCAGTGTCCTGCTTTGGGTTTGCTGTCCACCAGCTTGAACTGGGGCTGTAGCCAATTCAGATTGTATTATGAGCACTTTCAAACACCAGTCCCTTGTGGCTATGATCTGTCTGTTGTCTGCCAAATAGCTGTGGATAGGGAGGTATCCCAACATTGCACACAACAATGGGTCACACCCTACATCCAAATGAACAAAATGATGGATTCACAAGAACACAGTCAACAGTCTGCTGTGGCCAAGCCAGAGGCCACACCTACATAGGAAACACAGTCTGTGTGTTGACCTGACAAGTGCTGTGCACAGGGGATGGCCTTGTAATCGGTCAGATTTGGAGTTGTTTGTCAAGGGAGAGTTTGCAAACAATGCCATGTTGAGATGTGCCATGCTGAGAAACACCACCCCAAGAGGACTGACTGCTATAATGAGAGCAGTGGGTGTTTTACTAAAGTATTGGTTTACAGGTGTGCACCTTTCCAAGCCAGCTATTTTAATACTAACGAATGATATGCCACCCCTACGTGATGTGTATGTTTCTAATTCAGAATGCACAGGTTACATGTCATACAAAATGGTGTAAATCTCTAGGCAGTATTCATGTGATCTCATGTGATATGTCACAAAATCCTTGCATGTTAATAGGGGTGTGTACACTTACTATATCTACTGTCAGTTTGTGAAGTTATTTGAAGAAATAACGAAACAAAGTGATAGGGCACAGTTTTGAGGCAGAAACCAATGTAAACCAAACAGCCTTATGTGCAGCAAACCTTTCGGTCAAGCACGAAAATTAGAATGCAGCGCAATCACTAAATGCAACACAACTGAGCACAAACACTCAGGTACTGCATAAATCTGATATGTTGCTTTAATTTAAAAGTTCACCAAATAGTATTATCGCAGAATATTCACTGAATCTTCTCCATGGAACAATAACTTGCAGCCAATATCCAGCATAAATAACCAAGCGTTCTGCGGAGATATGTAAAAACACCTTTATTATATCCAAACGGCAAGCGCTTTCAACATTGGTCTTCCTCATTAAATTAAATTACATTAAAAGTAGGGTCATCAATTCACTGGTCTAACCAGTAATATACCCAACCAACATAGGAGGTATGTGCAGCAGACAGGGAGTATGACCCACATATCAAAACAGTTGTGAAAACTCTGTACAATTTGTAGTTATGTTCCCTAGGTTTTGCCACAGTGCTATACAGGTGAACAGCACTGATGTCTACATGGGTGTAGTGTGTCCTAGGTGAAGGCTCAACACCTACTAAAGACACTCACACATCCCAGTGGTGTAAAGTAGTAGTAAAACTAAGTTGAAAGGTATGCACTACATGATGTTGAGGGCCTGTCTAGATTGTGTCTGTTGTGGTCTGGGTGTTTGTCATGACTGTCACCCTCTGCCTAATGTGAGGTCTGTGTAATGCCTGTGGGACACCTTGTGTGTGTGAGTGTGTGTGTGTGTGTGTGTGTGTGTGTGTGTGTGTGTGTGTGTGTGTGTGTGTGTGTGTGTGTAGATGATTGATTTTGAGGCCATTCATACTCACTTCATCTGCCATCGCCCTACTTTAGCATGTCTGCTGATGTCAGTCACCTTGAAATAACCCTTTGGCCAAGTCTCAACCCTATAAGCACTGTGGTGCTCGTGATAACTATGTTATGTTACTACGATGATTTGTGTGTGTGTGTGTGTGTGTGTGTGTGTGTGTGTGTGTGTGTGTGTGTGTGTGTGTGTGTGTGTGTGTGTGTGTGTGTGTGAAGATGAATGATTTTGAGGCAATTCACATTCACTACACCTGCCATTGGCCTACTTTAGCATGCCTGCTGATGTCAGTCACCTTGAATTAACCCTTTTGCCAAATCACAGCAATATAAGCTCCATGGCATTCATGATAACTGCGTAATACTATAGTGTAAGAAACTAGTTAGGTAGAAGTTCTCATCCTGGTCCCACCAACTGTATTTATTGAATCTGCTTTGGCGAACTTACAACGAACTGTTCCATCTCCTGGCTGTGTGTGCATTTACTTGCTGCTGTACATTTATGAATGCCCACATGGTGTGAACCACTAAAGGCTCTCTTCTGCAACACATGTATTTGTCCCTAGGGAATATGAGCAGGTTACAGAGATTATACATAATTTATTAATGTTAAGTTAAACAAAGACTATGGTATCTGTTTCCTTTTTTCTGATTGTAGATAGGTAAGGTTGTCATAGTAGACTATGAAAATTCCTTTGGTACCATTATGCTTTGTGTCTGATCATAGACTATTATAACTGAGGGTATGACTTCTGAGTCAAGGATCATATGTTTTAGCCATGTTTTAGAAACTCCATAAATTTCAGGTTAATGCAGACTAACCTAGTCATTGTTATGGCTTTTCTTCTTGGTATTTCATTTTGCTTTTGATGACTGGAAAAGTCTAAGTGGGCAAGAGCCCTTTTTCAGCAGAAGCCCAGGGAGAAAACCTGCACAAAACAGCAGTGAATTTGTAAATAACAATTTTAACATAACTAACAGCCCATTAAATCTAGAGTAATACAAAAGTTGCAGTGGATTTGGGATTTAACAATTAGACTTTTGTTGACAGTACATTCAAAAGTGGCTTGATACCTTCAATAAAAATAAGAGAATGAGTGTCTACAACATGTTTTAGACAAGTAGCATTATACTAGTTGCAACCTATTAGATCAGTGACTGGATTGCAAATAGGACTAACCAAGACTGGAGCAAATGCCACCATGAAGTGGAATGAGAGATATTTTTGGGTGGTGTGTATAGAGTATGGATGATAACTATTAATATTTAATTAATAATCAAATGTAAGTTAACTAAGAATGTTGTAAAGCCTGTATTAGATTGTCTGTACATACAAATGGTTTACCTAAGCCATCTTGTTCATAAGCAGCTTTGCAATTGTGCATCATCTGTGAGAAGTTATACTATAGATTCAGCTCTCATTCTCAAGTCCCTTAGTATCACTTCATTATGAGCTCCAGATTATACTAACAAAAATTAAACACTAAAGCAATTACTAAGCTAGCTGTCACTTTCTCAAACATGTTTCTTAAAGGATTCAGTTAATATATTACATGAGCATTTTATTGCATCCATTCAGAAAATGTATTCTTCTCCTCCTAAGTCCACACACCTTAGCTGGTTCTATGGCCCAGAGGGTTGGACCTTCACTACATCCAAAGCTACTGGGGTTTCATTTATGGCCCTAGCTCTGGAACAGCCATGGAGGGAGGGAGGAAAATAATGAAGAGCCATGGTCCACTTACCTCTACTGGTGAGCGGGGAAGTTAGTGCACACTCAAAAGTACATAGGGAGGTACAGCTTCTCCAGTGTAGAATGGGAAAAACATTTTCTGTGCTTGAAGGGAGGTGGTAGTCCTTCTTGCTCGCAACATCCTGCCCAAAAATGAGGTACAGCTGGTACAGATGGTCCTGTTCATGTCCTCCTCCTCCAGCCCTGCAAACAAAGCATTCAAGGAGATTTTAGGGTGAAGAAGAAAACCCTCAAGCCACCCTAAATGTTTGTCTAAATGACTGCATCTCCCAATCAACACTCAGTAAAGTGATGGGGAATGAACTGGTTGGGAGAAGCTGATTGACAGATACTGGTGTAGAAAACATGTTAAAATACTTCACTATGCCTCAAAGTAGATGCTGAATATCTGACTAGCTTTACCAAAATTCATGTTTAGAGCTCACTGTGTCAAATCTGCTCATGTTCTTGTTTTAAAATTAAAGGATTGTGCCTGATATGATAAATCCACCCTAGAACCAAAATTGCTAAAAAAGTCTCATTGTTATTTAGTCAAGATCCTTTCTTTCATCTGTAGCCTAATACTGAGTGGAAACAAAAAAAATAACCCTGACCCCCAAAAGCCCTTAATACCCCATCTCTAGAATATATTTATAACTTACAGTATAAAAGCTAGTATTCAGTCTCACTAATGAACAGTGCTTATTAATTCAGTCACACCTATTAGCAGTGTAGTTTCGTAACTGCTGATACCTCAGAATTTCCTACCTAGGGAGCTTCCACCTGGACTATATTTCTGAAATGCACTTATTCTAAATAGCTTGGGAACTATACTAGCTATAGAAGATCAATAAACAACAGACTTTTATAGTACACAGTCATTTTCACAGAGTGTATGCCATTTTTTCATCCATTAACATCCCTGATTTTATTTTCAGCAAAACACCTTGAAATCAATCTAAGTGAAATTAAACAAACAAAATTCAGTATCCTTATAATGATAACAAACAACTATTTTCAGTTGTAATTTTGTTCATGCAGCATGTCCTTTATTTTTGATGCAAGTTGTTTCCATTTATTTTGTTCCTTTTTGGCTATAGTTACAAAAGATGACACTTGCAACTTCCAAGATAGCTGTACACTGAGTAACAGCTTGATTTCAACTCTCCTAGTGTAAAAACAGAGACTCAGAATATAGAGACAATTTGCGACTTTGGGTAAATTTCAGTACATGAACTGCCTGGATGCAGGCAAAGAAGAAATTCAGAAAACCTGAAAGAAAATCAATCAAAAGGTGAGGAGAAAATACTAGCTGGGAAGAATCCTGCAGCTGTTCAGAAAAAAAGCAGTTCAAACTATAGTTTTGATATAAGACATGACTTCCAGTAATCCAAATGTGCTCAGAGCTAGCTAAAATAAACAAAACACTGAAGGAGTTTATTAGCTCAATTGACAGAAAGCTGAAAAAATGGAAGAAGCTTTAAACAGATATTCAGATCAGCTGATAAAACTGAAAAAATCAGGGGCTGACATGAAGAAAAGGCCGGCTAAGTATCCAAATGCTCAAAAAGACATACTTCAAAATGGTAGAATTTGAGGATAGAGCACTTAGGGAAACATGAGATTTTCTGCTGTACCAGAGAAACTGCAAGGAACAAACTTTATTAATTTTATGAAAGCACAAATAAGCAACTGGACTGGTATTACACAGCAGGAGTTGTTAATAATAAAGGTGCAATCCTACCAGCAAAAAGAGTTTACTCTAAATCTGTGGTAGACAGACAAAGTACTAAAAGATGGAGACAGTAGAATGTTTGAGGAAAATGATTACTCACAGTACACCAGGCAGAAGAGGAGTAGATTTATTCCAGCAGTCAGGGAATGTCTACAGGCAGGTGTAAGATTCAAGCTGCTGTATCTAGCTATCTTCAGAATATTTTTCCCTGGAGGGTCAAAGTCATTTTTGATACAGAACATGCTAAGGAGGAAATACAAAAGTTTGTCCAACAAAAAGTCAGCTATCAAATGGAGGGGATACTCTGTTTCTTATCCTTCTGATAATAAAGCTCATAGAATGCCAGTGTTTTTTTTTTTCAGTGTTTTCAACTTTTTCCAGTGTTCCAAAGGAAAATGCTTGAAGAACAGAGAAAATTACAGGAGATGACAGGAACAATTGGGAGTACATTGGAAATGAACCACACATTGGAGTTGGGAGATGGAGAGCAACATGAAGAAAACCAGCAATGTCTGACTACAAAGCATCAACCACATTTGTGAAATATGACTGAACAAGAAAACTTGGAAATATTGGACTTTTTTGCTTTGTTAACCTTGTAGGGGACTCTAAAGCATATGCCCTACTTCATGTTATTAATGTTTGGAAGAATATTAAGGAGAGGGGAAGAGGAAGGAAAGAGGTAACTGTAAGTAAAACAATTTTTATTCTTAACAGTATTTTTATAAAACATGACATATACTGCCTGTGATGTAATAAAGCATTTCCAGTTACTTTAACATCTTATAGGGATTCTAAAGTTGACAGTTGCTCTCTTTTTTTTTCCTTCTTTCTTTCTTTCTTTCTTTCTTTCTTTCTTTCTTTCTTTCTTTCTTTTTCTTTCTTCATGTTTAGTCTTAAGAAATGTAGGTACTACAGTGTAAAAATGAAGAAAGCCTGGACAAAAGCATGTTTAAGATAATAGGCTGTACGTTTTGATTATTGAGGTGAGGCCCTGGTTGTAAAAGTACACAGATCATGCTATAACAAAAACAACAAAGAAGGCGAGCACAAAACACCCTTAATGTACGTACTTTATTTAGTACTTTCATCCCTCATATTCAAGGACTTCATCAGAATAACACTCCCAGTATGCATCGTGCCTTAAATACATTCTACATAATGGGGCCCTAATTAAGAAGGCACTTTCTTAAAGCACCAGTAACAGATTGAAATACAATATTGGGAACAAAATTTATGCATATTGATCTAAACCATCCTTATAAAATAAGAAACTGTTAAAAACACACATATAAACATGCAAGTAAACAATAAAAAATGTTGTTACAAATTGCATTAAACTAAAATTATATACACAAATAACATTTTTATGTCATAACAATAGGCTAGCTTTTAGCCTGAGGACTGGACTAATAGATAGATTTTCATTTAGTCATGGATAAACCATGGCATTAGTCCTTATCTGCCATTTGAGTTCTTTTAGCTCTAGATATTCTTCTATCGGTCCCCCTCTTTGCCCTTGTTCCATGTGATCTATTATAATGAACTTAAACAAATGATTACCTCATTACTTAAAATATGGGCATCTAAAGCATTTTAACTTCCTTTTTCCATATATCATAATCATGTTGATATACTCTATTCTTGAAGGAGTTCTTTGTTTTCCCTATATAAAAGCAGGTACATTTTTCGCAAAGGGCAAGGTAAACCACAAACTTAGTGTTACAATTATTTCTCCTGTTCAGTCTTAGTACTCCAAAATTTCTAACCTCAACTTCACTGGATTCAAGAATAAACTTACAATGTGGGCAATGTCCACATCTACTCATCTTACCTATTTGTTTTTGTGGATAATTCCTTTCCAACATATTTTTTATACTTTGGTCCTTTTCGTAAATAATACGTGGACCTTCTCCTACAATTTTAGTAAATTCTGGAGCAATACTAAACACATTGCAGTTCTTCTTAATAATCAAACTAATGTCCATGAACTATCTATTGTAAGTTAGGTTTAAACTGTTGCTGAATTCTTTATTGTTGTCTAGAGAATTATTGTTGCAAGGAATTCCTCTGGTAGACCTAAGTGATGGAATGTAGTAACCCCCTATTCTTTTTTGCATAACCTCACAAAAAATATTTTCAAGAAAATTGGCTGGATACCCCCTGTTCATCAGCATGTTCTTTAAAATATCACATTGATGGAGAAATTTGTCCATATTGGAAACCATTCATGCCAACCTGACACATTGGCCCTTGACTAAGGAATTTTTTTGATGAAGGGGGTGCCAGCTATTAAAATGTAATAAAGTATTAGAATAGGTGGGATTCCTATATAGTGTCGAATTAAATTGTCCCAAAGCTCTATTCTTGGTTATTAAAATATCTAAATTTATTTATTTATTTATTTATTTTACATTTGTTGACCGGGATGGTCCGACTGGATACATGTCCATTTTCAGCGGAGGCCCGGGGAGAAAAGCTCCACATTGACAATAAGTTACATGCATGTTACATAGATGCATATTGTTTCATTTAGTAATTAATGCATGTGAGGAGAAGACATGAAATATATGTATTATAGAAAAACATCTTAGGAATAGCAATCACAGACTGCAACAGATCTTTTTCTTCCCTAGGTTGTCCTTTTAGCAAAGATTAATGGGCTTCCATTTATGGGCAGAAAAATTCTCAAGGAAATATGGGGTTAGGTCAATTGAGAATAAAGGTCTAAAGTTTTTATACTTGGATAGTCCTGAAAAAAAGTATGATCTTGGCTTACTGAAGAGGAGTTAATCTGGGTTTGAGCATTGGCAAAGTCAATGTGACTTAAAATGGTATTTTAGACTCTTTTTGAATTGGGTTAGGGAGGTAGTTCCATATGTTTCCAATGGCGTTGGCAAACAGTGTATCACCCCCTGAGTTATAGGATTTGACTGTTTGGACAAGTAGCCTGTTTGATGAGCATAGACAGCTGAGATTGGTGTAGGGTATAATTAAATTTTTCAGTGCAGAAGTGTTGTCAGGTTGTTGGAGAATTTTAAATGCTTCTATGAGTTGGTTCTGCCGGAGAAGGTTTGGTAATTCTTTCCAACCGAGGTTTCTTAGGTTAATACAGTAATGGGTTCTATAGGGCATGCCAGTTGCAAATCTGGCAATATTATTATAACAACATAAGAGTTTATTTAGGTCAGATTTGTTAAGGTTAGTAAGCATGGGGGGGGGGGGCATATAGAACGGTAGAGAGAAGATGTGAGCAGGCAATGGCCACTTTGGCAATTGGAGTTAGGAAAGATTTTATCCTATATAGTGACCCAAGTTTCTTGTTAACGGTTTTAATGGTTTGGTTAATGTGCATGTCAAATCTAAGTTTATTGTCAATGGTAGCTCCTAATAGTTTAGTATAGGAGTCTGGGGAGATGATAGTCCCATTGTTCGATTGCATAGTAAAGGATATAGGAGAGGGTTTATGGGTTGGATGGAAGAGTACTAATTTGGTTTTGTTTGGATTTAAGATCAGTTGATGACCTGATAGCCAGTTTTCTACTGCAGTAAAAATGCATTGGGTTGTGGTTAGTAGGTTAACTGGAGATGTATCAGAACAAACTAGCGTTGAGTCATCTGCATATTGAATACAGGTGGCCTCAGGGATGGCTGTGTAGAGATCATTAATAAAGACTGAAAAGAGAAGAGGTCCCAATATAGAACCTTGAGGAACCCCTATAGTATTTGGTAAGAGGCAAGAGAGCTTATTCTGCCAGAGTACTGCTTGTTGCCTATCAGAGAGATAGGCATGAAACCAGTCCAGTGTTTGGTTGTCTAGGTAGAGAGTTTTCAGAGTGTGGAGAAGTAGCTGGTGGTTAACCATATCAAAGGCCTTTGATAGGTCCAGAAAGAGAGCTGAGGATATTTTTTTTGTTATTCCAGTTGTGGTTAATTATGTCAGTAAATGAGAGGAGGGCAGTGGTTGTACTGTGGTGGGGTCTAAAACCATGTTGTGAACTGGTTAGTAGATTGTTCTGGATAAGATAGTATAGAAGTTGTTTGTGTACACACTTCTCCATGATTTTAGCCAGTGGTGACAATATAGCTATTGGCCTATAATTTGATAGTTCTGTGGATGAGCTGCCTTTGTGGAGTGGAATTACATAGGATATTTTCCATATTGAGGGGATTGTGGACTCTGTTATGGTTTGATTAATTAGGATTGAGATGGGGTAAGCTATGACATCTGCAGCTTTTTGCAAATATTCGGCTGGGAGAAGGTCTGCAGAGAGGGTAGTTGGCTTTAGCTTCTTCAGTAAGGATCTTATAAAGGAAGTGGAGACAGGTTGGAGGTTAAAGGAGAGTAAAGTCTTAGGGATAGAATCCGTTATTGAGGAGCAGGTAGCAGATAATTTGTTGGCTAAGGATTGGATAGTATCAGTAAAGAAAGTATTAAAGGTATTTGCTACTTCTTCTGGGTTTTTATCACATAGCGTTCCTGGGGTAGGGGTGGAGAATTTACCTGGATGGAGAAGATTATTTAAACCCGCCCAGAACTTTTGAGGGTTGTTTTGGTGTTTATATTGTAGTTGACAGTAATAGTTTTTTTTTGTTAAGTGATATGGCTTTTTTTGTCTCATTTCCTAGCTGTTGGAATTTAATACGGTCTAGGGGTGACTTGGTTGTACGCCATTTGTCCCATGTTTTGTTTCTAAGTTTGATTTTAGATTTGGAGTCTTTTGTTAGCCAAGGTGCTATTTGTGTTTTAGTTTTGATTAGTCTTTTTGGGGCATGAGAATCAAGTATGGTTAGAAATGTGGTATTAAAATTTGTTACTGCCTCCTCTAGGGGAAGATACTTAAGAGTTGACCAATTACAGGATTTAAGTTCCATTTGAAATTTTGTGAGGTCAAAATGTTTCTTGTTTCTAACCAACCTGTAAATGGGCAGTTTAGAGCTTACTACTTTGTCTTTCCTTATATATGTGATAAGGTGATCACTAAGGTCATTGGGAAGGGTCCCAGACATGTACATATGGGGATGACTATTTATAAGTATCCAATCCAGGATACTCTCTTTTTGGTTAGAATTGCCTATTCTGGTGGAGGAAGATATGGTCTGTGAGAATCCATGGAGGTTTATATGGGTGGGGTTGGACTCTGAGGAACATAGGTTCCAGTCAATGTTAACATCGCCCAGAACAATAGTTTCTTGAGGGTAGTTGTTTGCTAATCAGTTAAGAATGTGCTCCAGTGTGTCAGAATTTTTCCCAGGGGTATGTAGATCCCAATTAGATTTATTCTTTTTTGTTTATTTAGTTGTAGTTTTAGAGCTAATATTTCAGCATTAGAGATCTGGGGTGGTTGAATGGGGTTAAGTGTGATGTTAAGTGTGCTTTTGTATAGCACGGCAATACCACCTCCCTTTTTCTTTGTACGATCGGCCCTAAGTATATTATAACCAGGTGGTAAGATCTCATTATCTTTAGTTCCTGGTTTTAGCCAGGTTTCTGTTAGACACATTATGTCAGGGAGGTACGTTGCTAAAAGAGCATGTAGGTTGTGTACCTTATTGTTTAGGCTTCTTATATTTAGGTGGCAAATTTGGAGGGAGTTGGTTGACCTGAGAGAAAGTGGTGGGCTATCAGAGTTTGTGGTTGACGAGGAGTCTGGGTTAGGGTGGATGTCTCCATCTTTAGTTATGTTTTTTCTTAGATAATCTAATAGTCTCATAAGTTTAAGTAATAGTTTTTGACCATATTTGGATTTGGGGTGATTTAGGTTTGGTTTGTTAGGATACTGGTAATTAGGTTTTGGTGTTTTATTGGTTGGATAGTCAGTTATATGTTCAGTACTAAGTGAAGATAGGGGGGTACTAGTTTGATATCTGGGGTAGTGGAATCTGGAGTATAGCTGATCTTCATATCTAGTTAATAGGCATAGTATAATTATAAGTGGTAGGATGAGAGGTATAGTTTTTAGTGTTGGCTTTGTTATAGTGGGTGGGGTGGACTTAATTGTCTTTGGGTGATGGTACATTGCTTTAAAGGGAATGTAGATGGTTAGATTGGTAAGTGATGGGTGGGGGAGGGAGGTAATAGAGAAGTGTTTTTGTATGGCTAGAAAAGGGGTGGGGGTGTGGCTAAATAGGTATAAATGTAGGAGTACTGGGGGTGGGTGGGATATGGGGGCAGGGTGGAGCACGGAGCGAGCCCGAGCATAGCGAGGGTGAGTGTAGCAGGGTTAATTTTGCACCAAACTATCCAAGGGCCAGTGAATAAAGTAAGTATTTGAAATACCCTACTATATAGTTCACCAAGCATAAAACAATTCCCTCTCTCTATTGTTAATGTGCACTTTGATTTCTACTAAAATTATCTAGGTGAGTTGCTATGAAATGAAGCTATTTCCTTAACTTGCATATTAAAACTTTTAGCTTTAAGGAGATAGTTTTTATCAAAATTATAGGAGGTATTTACTATGCATACAACTTTCATATATATATTCATATATGTGTTTAATGCTCTATTATAAGGTAATAGTTTTATAAACGGTTCCTTATATACACTCACGATTCAATGGGTGAACATCATAGGATGGGGTGTTATTGTTACTTATTATCTTTTTTATTATCCTGTATTTCTCTTAATAGTTAATAATGGTTCACATTTTAGTCTTTATGTTGTATACATATTCATACAGGTTTACAACACTCCACGTGTATTATAATATACTATACACATATTTTTATAGTATTGTATTTGTATATACATATATTTTTTATATTCAGTACTTTTTATGTTTACTTTTATTATTATTATCATTATTATTATCATATTTATTTTCATTTTATTTAGCACATACATAGGTATGTAGGCATTTTTGAGATGATAAGGCTGTTATTCAACTTAGGCATTTTAAATACTAGTCGATGAAAATCTAGACTAAATAATCGCTGTTGTAGAGTGCTGAGGTAATGTTTGCCTAATATGCCTTATGCAGTTGTAGTTAATAAGAGTATATAGAATAAATGCATTTACATTATTATTTTTATAAACTGTTGTTTAACATTTTTAATATTTATCGACAAGTTTTATAAGGGTTGTAAGGTTATTGTTAAGATATTGTAGGATTTTCTGTCTAGTTAATATTAGCGATTGAGAAGCCTAAACGAGCCATTTTCAAACAACACTTAAGAGTATGGGCATTTGATGTAATTCAATTGGTATGTTGTTAATTGAATAATTCACACCCTATTTTATAGGGAGTTGTCTTGTAATCCAGTGTTTTGTTTTCGTCTGAGGAAGGAAGGATACGAAGCCTTCCGAAAGTGCTTGTTTAAAATAAAAGTTCTAACGTTGATACAACTTAGTTCTCGTTGCTCTATTCTACCTGTTATTTGGATTTATCACAGCCGTGGTACTACTTTGGTGGAAGTACTGGACTTTGTTTGTGTGCTCCCTCGGGTTGTTTGTTTTTCACTAGTCTGTTTGGCGTTTTGAGTTCTCCTATAAATGTAGGAGTACTGGGGGTGGGTGGGATATGGGGGCAGGGTGGAGCACGGAGCGAGCCCGAGCATAGCGAGGGTGAGTGTAGCAGGGTTAATTTTGCACCAAACTATCCAAGGGCCAGTGAATAAAGTAAGTATTTGATATACCCTACTATATAGTTCACCAAGCATAAAACAATTCCCTCTCTCTATTGTTAATGTGCACTTTGATTTCTACTAAAATTATCTAGGTGAGTTGCTATATTTAGATTGGATTAGGTGGTTTACTGCCGTGTTTTGAATCCAGTATGCTAGCTTTAAAAGAAATATTTAAAACTTTCTTTGTACTTTACTGTTGATAAATATTAACCTTGGCCGTTTGTTATATTGTAGGGAACTGATGAATAGAACTTGTCTGTGCGTTCTTATCAGGTTTAGCGACCCTCTTTAGAGCAGAACATGTAGAATGTAGCCAAGTGGGGAAATTAAAGGACAGTGCCTGAAAGGAGATACAATGCATCGACAAGGCTTTCATTAGAACCCTTCTATCTTGTTAGCACAGTTAGTCAGTCGTACATTACAATTACAAACTTGAACACAGTCTTGCATATCTACAGTGAGTAGCACAGAATAGGTACAGCAACTTGTTATTCAAAGCACGATAGCTGTGCGAATATAAAATAGTGAGTTTTAGCAGACTATCACAGCTCATCCATGCCTGTATTGCAAAAAAAACAGATTTAGAGCAAAAAGACCTTATCAGTTTACTAGCGATAACATCACTAAAGTTTAGTAGCTACAAGATATTTACAGGAATATACACGCTTCTGCTGTGGAGATAACTACAAAAAGTATTAATTTCTCCCTGTGCCTTTTTCAACCTTACTGGTTATACAGCACTAGCAAGCACGCTGTCGCCAAGAGATTTCTAAGTCCAGAGTTCTTTTAAAGATGAGTCTCTGTTTTAAAAACAAAGGCATTAATAGTTAGCCAGCAGTTTTGGACTCCTCAAGTTGTCGCTAAGAGATATTTACAGAAATATACATTTACAATACCAGCATTTACATACCCTGATTTGGAGGCTGCCAACTAGGTTCAGAAACACAGCAGTAATTGAAAAATGGCGGTACCTGCAGGGAGATAAGTAATCTTGCATACGTCAGAGGTACGGGGAGGAGTTGTAAGGCAGGAAAAGCTTGAGGAGCGGGGTTAATTCTGCACCAAACTATCCAAGGACCAGTGAATAAAGTAAGTATTTGAAATACCCTACTATATAGTTCACCAAGCATAAAACAATTCCCTCTCTCTATTGTTAATGTGCACTTTGATTTCTACTAAAATTATCTAGGTGAGTTGCTATATTTAGATTGGATTAGGTGGTTTACTGCCGTGTTTTGAACCCAGTACGCTAGCTTTAAAAGAAATATTTAAAACTTTCTTTGTACTTTACTGTTGATAAATATTACCCTTGGCCATTTGTTATATTGTAGTAAGGGCCAGTGAATAAAGTAAGTATTTGAAATATCCTACTATATAGTTCACCAAGCTTAAAACAATTCCCTCTCTCTATTGTTAATGTGCACTTTGATTTCTACTAAAATTATCTAGGTGAGTTGCTATATTTAGATTGGATTAGGTGGTTTACTGCCATGTTTTGAACCCAGTACGCTAGCTTTAAAAGAAATATTTAAAACTTTCTTTGTACTTTACTGTTGATAAATATTAACCTTGGCCGTCTGTTATATTGTGGTGGAACTGATGAATAGAGCTTGTCTGTGCGTTCTTATCAGGTTTAGCGACCCTCTTTAGAGCAGGACTTGTAGAATGTAGCCAAGTGGGGAAATTAAAGGACAGTGCCTGAAAGGAGATACAATACATCGACAAGGCTTTCATTAGAACCCTTCTATCTTGTTAGCACAGTTAGTCAGTCATACATTACAATTACAAACTTGAACACAGTCTTGCATATCTACAGTGAGTAGCACAGAATAAGTACAGCAACTTGTTATTCAAAGCACGATAGCTGTGCAAATATAAAATAGTGAGTTTTAGCGGACTATCACAGCTCATCCATGCCTGTATTGCAATAAAAACAGATTTAGAGCAAAAAGACCTTATCAGTTTACTAGCAATAACATCACTAAAACTTAGTATCTACAAGATATTTACAGGAATATACACGCTTCTGCTGTGGAGATAACTACAAAAAGTATTAATTTCTCCCTGTGCCTTTTTCAACCTTACTGGTTATACAGCACTAGCAAGCATGCTGTCGCCAATAGATTTCTAAGTCCAGAGTTCTTTTAAAGCTGAGTCTCCGTTTTAAAAACAAAGGCATTAACAGTTAACCAGCAGTTTTGGACTCAAGTTGTCGCTAAGAGATATTTACAGAAATATACATTTACAATACCAGCATTTACATACCCTGATTTGGAGCCTGCCGACTAGGTTCAGAAACACAGCAGTAATTGAAAAATGGCGGTACCTGCAGGGAGATAAGTAACCTCGCATACATCAGAGGTATGGGGAGGAGTTGTAAGGCAGGAAAAGCTTGAGGAGCGGGGTTAATTCTGCACCAAACTATCCAAGGGCTAGTGAATAAAGTAAGTATTTGAAATACCCTACTATATAGTTCACCAAGCATAAAACAATTCCCTCTCTCTATTGTTAATGTGCACTTTGATTTCTACTAAAATTATCTAGGTGAGTTACTATATTTAGATTGGATTAGGTGGTTTACTGCCGTGTTTTGAACCCAGTACGCTAGCTTTAAAAGAAATATTTAAAACTTTCTTTGTACTTTACTGTTGATAAATATTAACCTTGGCCGTTTGTCATATTGTAGTGGAACTGATGAATAGAGCTTGTCTGTGCGTTCTTATCAGGTTTAGCGACCCTCTTTAGAGCAGGACTTGTAGAATGTAGCCAAGTGGGGAAATTAAAGGACAGTGCCTTGGCTGTTTGTTATATTGTAGTGGAACTGATGAATAGAGCTTGTCTGTGTGTTCTTATCAGGTTTAGCGACCCTCTTTAGAGCAGGACTTGTAGAATGTAGCCAAGTGGGGAAATTAAAGGACAGTGCCTTGGTCGTTTGTTATATTGTAGTGGAACTGATGAATAGAGCTTGTCTGTGCGTTCTTATCAGGTTTAGCGACCCTCTTTAGAGCAGGACTTGTAGAATGTAGCCAAGTGGGGAAATTAAAGGACAGTGCCTTGGCCGTTTGTTATATTGTAGTGGAACTGATGAATAGAGCTTGTCTGTGCGTTCTTATCAGGTTTAGCGACCCTCTTTAGAGCAGGACTTGTAGAATGTAGCCAAGTGGGGAAATTAAAGGACAGTGCCCTGATTTGGAGGCTGCCGACTAGGTTCAGAAACACAGCAGTAATTATAACTTATAACAGTAATTATAATTATATAAATAACTCACTTGCTCTATTCCTGAAGTCATAGTAAATTCCAAAAAATCTGTGGTCTCGTGAATGTAGTCAAAAAACTCATTTCATCTCTCCCTAGTACCTGTCCAAAACATAATGTCAGGTATCGTCCATAGACACTCCAGCAGTCTGAAAACCTAGAGTTGGCTATAAATTCCCTTTCTCAATAAGCTAATACAATGTTTGCGAAAATAGCGGAACATGCTGCCCTATTGCCACTCCCTTCCTTTGCTTGAACAATTGCGGTTCGAAAAAAAGAAAATTATTGTAAAGGAGCACTTCCATAAGGGTCCTGATTGTAGCAATCCTGTCATGTTCAAGTTCAGAATATTGGCATAGATAAGTATAAAACCAGTCAATCCCTGTAGTATGTGGAATCACCGAAAATAAATCTTTTATGTTATATATATATTATTTATATATTCACACAATGGTTGGATCAGGACTTGTAGCATGACTACAGTTAAGAACTGTGAAGCTGTCCATGTGTGAGTGTGTGTGTGTGTGTGTGTGTGTGTGTGTGCGCGTGTGTGTGTGTGTGTGTGTGTGTGTGTGTGTGTGTGTGTGTGTGTGTGTGTGTCTGTGTGTGTGTGTGTGTGTGTGTGTGTGTGTGTGTGTGTGTGTGTGTGTGTGTGTGTGTGTGTGTGTGTGTGTGTGTGTGCACGCGCACGCGTGCACAAGCACATGTTAAAAGTTAACTTTGCAACAATTTAAGATAGGCTAGTAGGGGAAACACTAAAGTCATCAGGTCTATCTGCACAATGTTCAATTCATAAACATGAAAATGAGTCTTTATTGATGTGTTGCCTGATGTGGCTTCATCTTGTCTCTGAATCACAGATTATCACTGTTCTACTATTTGACAGTCCTGCATTGCCCAATGAACTTTTTGAATCCCTGGGAAGAATAACAAAGGACCTTACTAACACGCATTCCTCTCAACCTCCTAGAGCAACCAATCTGGACAAAGCCATAAATAAAAGTAGGACAAAGGCTCAAAACAGGGACAATTTTTAAATATCGCTTTTACAGACTTAGAAAGTTGATAGAATAAACAGGTTTTGCATTAGCATGAATTTTGTGAAGAGTATGAAGTCTAAAACTCAAATGTCTGTCATTATTTACTAACTTCAGTCTTTAATGATTTGCCACTAATTTGGCAGAAAACCTCAATTTTATGAAAAACGGACCAAAAATATGAGGCAAAAATATGGACAGTCTGTGAAAATCTGCACAGTTGAGAGGTATGATTATCAGACAATTGCAAACAAAAATATTATCATTAAAATAGCAAAGAACAGAAGAATAACCATTGGAGTATAATGCTGAAGGTGTACTAACTCTTTAAAGCTTTCCAACCAAAAATATCTTGAGCCATTGAGCCATTAATAAATTTTTGTATAAAGGTTTTAAGATTTTTAACTATGCTGAATTTCCTATTTGTAAGGATCTTTTTCACTTACTAATGAAGGGAATGAAATTTGTGCCTTCTAACAGAGATGAAATTAGTAAAATTTTAACCAATTTTAAGATTTTTGACAGGAAAATGAATTTAAAATGTTTAAATAAAGATAAAGCAAGTATTGACAATAGAAGGAATTCTGTTATATACAAAAAAAGTTGTTGGAATCCCCCCTTATACCTCTATTACATTCTTTTGAAAAAGTTACTGAGCAAGAGATTTTGAAAACTCTACGGACACATATTTATAGGAAACATAATTTGACCCTGGCAGAGAAAAAGTTATTGTTTGAGTTAAGGGACAACCGGAATGTTAGATTCATGAAACCGGACAAGGGTGGGGGTATGGCTATTGCAAATATGGTTGATTATAAAAACAAAATAACTAACATGTTGAATGGCAATACAAAATATGAGATTGTCTCCAGGAATGAAATCCACATAAGCTATAGAAAGATAAAAAATTTTTTGGAGGACTCCCTAATGCAAGGTGTCATAAATGAAGAGGTTTTTAACTTTCTGCATGTGGAGCATCCTGTTATACCTATTTTGTTTTGGTATTCCCAAAACTCAAAAAACTTAAAAGATCCACCATACAGGCTCATTATCTCAGGGCACAACAGCATTACTTATTCATTGGGGGTCTTTATTGATCAAATGGTTAAACATGCTTTGACCCCATTAGAGTACGTACTTGTTGATTCTTGGGATTTCTTAAGGAGAATTAAGAATGAATTTTTCAATGAGGATATTTATTTTTCTACTATTGACGTAGTGGATCTTTTCACCTCTATTCCCCATGAGGTAGGATTACAATTTTTCAACGAAGTTTTAGTTAGCAGAACAAACTTGAGTGGTAGTTTAATCAACTTCATCACAGAATTAATGGAACTAGTGTTGAAAAATAATTTTTTTACTTTCGAGGGGGAATTTTACAAACAGGTTCGAGGAGTAGCCATGGGCAATAGTTGTGCTCCCATCTTTGCTAATTTAGTTTTATATGGGTGGGAGAATCAGTTTATTTTTACTTCTAGTTACATAAATGAATGGCACCTTTATTTAAGGTTTTTAGATGATTTATTTATTTTGTGGAAAAGGGACACATTCTTTGAACCATTTCTCCATTATATGAACACCATATGCGACTACTTTAAATTCACTGGAAATGGTAATTGCAAAGAAATTAATTTTCTTGACGTAAAAATATTTAAGGATGCTACCAACCATTTATTTCAATCTAAGGTTTATAGGAAATCCACCTTTTCCAATGATTATCTTGAATTTTCAAGCAACCACCCCCCTCACATTAAGAGGAATATAGTTAAGGCGCAAATGGTTAGGGTTGTAAGGATGTGTTCCAGCAGGACCCTGGCAGAGATAGAAACTAAAACAGTTATGGACATGTTTTTGCATCGACGTTATCCACTAGATTTTGTAGAGAATATTAGGGACCAAGTGATGAATGATTGGAATGGTAGATACAAACCCTTGTTAGGGGCTGGGGTAGAAACAACAAATGTCAATCAAAGCGATCAAAAGGATTTTTCCCAAGCCATGGTTATTACATATGGTGAAACATCAAATGAGGTAAAAAAGATTATCCAAAATAACTGGGCAATGTTGAAGGGAAATAGTGACCTTTTCAAAGTAATAGGCCCAGAACCCCTATTC
The DNA here is from genome assembly GCF_019279795.1 of Protopterus annectens. NCBI lineage: Eukaryota > Metazoa > Chordata > Ceratodontiformes > Protopteridae > Protopterus > Protopterus annectens. The sequence goes on along the minus strand of NC_056727.1, from coordinate 613,315,690 downwards.
ACCTACAGGGTTGGTAGTAACTTGAAAAATATTTTGGAAAATAAACCTAATGTAAAAAATAGGAAGAAAGGTACCCACAAATGTGGTTGTTGTGATTATTGTGGGTACATTAATGAGAATCCTAAGGTTAGGCTAGGCCCTTATGACATTGATGTTAATTTTGTATTTGGTTCATGTGTCACCTCAGGTGTTGTTTACCTTACTAGTTGTAATTCCTGTTCTTGTTATTACATTGGAAAGACAGAAAGAAACTTAAATCGTAGGATATATGAACATTGCTACAGTATTAATAGGAAGGATGAAAAGAACGCCCTATTTAAACACATTCAAGAGAACCCACTTCATAGTTTTAAGTTTGGTATACTGGAAGTTGTACAGGTGGATTTTAGAGGAGGGGATTGGAAAAATAAATTATTGAGGGCTGAAACTAAATGGCAACTAAGGTTAAATGCTGCTGAATATCCAGGGTTAAATGATGCCATCAGCATCAAACCAGAATTAAGGTTTAGGGCTTGTAAATTATGACACTAAAACCCCTTAATTTTCTCTTAGTTTTACATTATTCAACTGCACAAAAGTTACAAAGTTTCCTCTTAGGTTTACACTATTTAATTGTATAAATTATAAATTTCAAAGTAGTTAGAATATCAATTTGTATTTTTGTATTATACAGGTTTACATTCCCACAGCTTTTTAAATTCCAGAGTTTCCCACATGAAATGTTTATGACTGTTCTTTTAAAACTTAATTGCTTGGGTCATATGATTTATCCACTGTATAAAATGAGAATCTCTATAACAGTTTTTTGTTCTGATGAAGTCATTGTGATGAAAGCGCTTATCCTTTAATGAATTTTCAGTGTTTTTTTTCAATAAATACTGTTTTACGTATCTTCGGGGACTAGTTATTGGCAACACTAGCAGCTTTTTGTTTCATCATCTTTAAATACATAATTATAATATAAAAAAGAATATTTGATTTTGTAGTCTAAATATTGAAAAAAGAGAATGAATGACTGTATTACTCAATATGCACTACTAACTCATAAACATAAAAACAATTCATCAAATATACAGATCCATTCTAAACAAGAAAAGGCAGACTAAGAAGATAAGATTGATAAAGAAGAATGAATGATGCACCAAATAAATACCTGAAGATAAGAACATCAAAACATAACTGAATTTTTGGGGAAAATAAAAGTAACAGAGGTCTACTCACTCCATGGGGTAAGTTAAAACTAAAGTAAACATCAGTTCATAGATTAATACTAGGCTAACTGCCCTTGTGAGACATTTTAAGCCTAGCCAATTATCCCTTGTGAGACTCAAACCCTGTATTTTGTGTTTGCAAGGCAAACACCTTAACCATTAGGCTACCTAGCCTAAAGATCATAGATTTGATTTGTTTTTTATGTCTTTGTTTAGGATGAGCATATGAATTACAAAGTAACTAAAATAAAATATTTATATTCAATGACCTTTGTTCAAATCATCATCTTCTTTCGGCTGTTCCTGTTAGGGGTCACCACAGCGGATCTCCTGTTTCCATTTCTTCCTGTCCTCTGCATCTTGCTCTGTCACACCAACCACCTGCATGTCCTCTCTTACCACATCCATAAATCTTATCTTAGGCCTTCCTCTTTTCCTGTTACCTGGTAGCTTCATCCTTAGCATCTTTTTCCCAGTATACTCAGCATCCCTCCTCAGCACATGTCCAAACCAATGTAATCTTGCCTCTCTGGCTTTGTCTCCAAACCTTCCAAACTGGGCTGACCCTCTAATATACTTATTCCTAATCCTGTACAACCTCGTCACACCCAGTGCAAATCTTAGCATCTTTAACTCTGCCACATCCAGCTCAAACTCCTGCCTTTTTGTCAATGCCACTGTCTCCAACCCATATAACATAGCTGGTCTCATTACCCGCTTGTAGACCTTCCCTTTCACTCTTACAGGTACTCATCTGTCACAAATCACTCCTGACACTCTTCTCCACCCACTCCATCCTGCCTGTACTTTCTTCTTCACCTCTATTCCACACTCACCATTACTCTGTACTATTGACCCCAAGTATTTAAACTCATCCACCTTTGCCACCTCTACTCCTTGCATCCTCACTATTCCTCTGTCCTACCTCTCATTCACACACATATATTCTGCCTTGGTCCTGCTGACCTTCATTCCTCTACTCTCTGGAGCATATCTCCATCTCTTCAGGGTCTCCTCCACCTGTTCCCTACTCTCACTACAGATCACAATGTCATCTGCAAACATCATAGTCCACGGGGACTCCTGTCTGATCTCGTCTGTCAACCTGTCCATCACCATTGCAAATAAGAAAGGGCTCAGAGCTGATCCTTGATGTAACCCCACCTCCACCTTAAATGCATCTGTCACTCCCACCGCAGACTCACTGCTGTCACACTACCCTCATACATATCCTGTACCACTCTTACATACTTCTCTGACACTCCTGACTTCCTCATACAATACCACAACTCGTCTCTAGGCACCCTGTCATATACTTTCTCTAAGTCTACAAAAACACAATGCAACTCCTTCTGACATTCTCTGTACTTCTCCATCAACACTCTCAGAGAAAACATCACATCTGTAGTGCTCTTTCCCGGCATGAAACCATACTGCTGATCACTAATCATCACATCCCTTCTTAATCTAGCTTCCACTACTCTTTCCCATAACTTCATGCTGTGACTGATCAATTTAATCCCTCTGTAGTTACTACAGCTCTGCACATCACCCTTATTCTTAAAAATCATTACCAAAACACTTTTTCTCCATTCCTCAGGCATCCTCTCACTTTCTAAGATTTCATTAAACAATCTGGTTAAAAACTCCACTGCCATTTAACCTAAACACCTCCATGATTCCACAGGTATGTCATCTGGGCCAACAGCCTTTCCATTCTTCATTATCTTCATAGCTATCCTTACTTCCTCCTTGCTAATCCATTATACTTTATGATTCACTATCCCTACATCATCCAACCTTCTCTCCCTCTCATTCTCTTCATTCATCAACCCCTCAAAGTACTCTTTCCATCTCCTCAACACACTCTCCTCACTTGTGAGTATGTTTCCCTCATTATCCTTTATCACCTTTACCTGCTGCACATCTTTCCTAGCTTGGTCCCTCTGTCTAGCCAATCTGTACAGGTCCTTTTCTCCCTCCTTAGTGTCCAATCTTTCATACAACTCTTCATATGCCTTATCCTTAGCCTTCACCACCTCTCTCTTTGCCATGCACCTCATCTCCTTATACTCCTGTCTACTTTCTTCATCTCTCTGACAATCCCACTTCTTCTTTGGCAACCTCTTTGCCTGTATACTCTTCTGAACTTCCTCATTCCACCACCATGTCTCCTTGTCATCCTTCCTCTGTCCCGATGTGATACCAAGCACCTTTCTAGCAGTCTCCCTTACAAGCTCTGCTGTAGTTACCTGCTATTTGATAACTCTTCACTGCCACCCAGTGCCTGTCTTAACTCATCCCTGAACTCCACCTCACAATTACCGTTTTTCAATTTCCACCATTTGATCCTTGGTGCTGCCCTCACACTCCTCCTCCGAAACCACTATCCTTACTAGCTCTGCTGCAGTTAGACAGAGATTTGTAACTCTTCACTGCCCACCAGTGCCTGTCTTAACTCATCGCTGAACTCCACCTCACAATTACCCTTTTTCAATTTCCACCATTTGATCCTTGGTGCTGCCCTCACACTCCTCCTCCTCTTTTTGATCACCATCGTCATCCTACAAACCACCATCCTATGCTAACTACACTTTCTCCGGTAACCACTTTACAGTCTCCAATCTCCTTCAGACTGGCCCTCCTACATAAGATATAATCCACCTGTGTGTATCTTGTATGTCAACCTATGCTCCTCCCTCTTGTTAAAATACATATTCACCACAGTCATGTCCATCCTTTTCACAAAATCCACTACCATCTGACCTTCTGCATTCCTTTGTTTAACACCATACCTACCCATCACTCCTCATCCCCTCTGTTCCCCTCACCAACATGCCCATTGAAATCTGCTCCAATCACCACTCTTTCACCCTTGGGTACAGTCATCAGCAATTCATCCAATTCACTCCAAAAGTTTTCTTTCTCATCCATTGCACACCCAACTTGTGGAGCATATGCACTAACAACATTCATCAATTCATCATTACACCATCAATTTCTAGCTTCATAAACATCACTCTATCCAACACTCTTTTCATCTCCAAAACACTCTTAGCATACTGTTCTTTCAGAATAACTCCTATGACATTTCTCCTCCCATACACACCATGATAAAAAATTTGAACCCACCTCCGATGCACCTAGCCTTACTCCCCTTCCATCTGGTCTCTTGCACACACAATATACCAACTTTCCTTCTGTCCATCATATCAGCTAGCTCTCTCCCTATACCAGTCATACTGCCAACATTCAAAGTTCCGACCCTCACTACCACAGTCCTAGCCTTTCTCCTCTCTTCCTGCCTTTGGCCATGCCTTCTGCCTCTTCTCCTCCTTTGGCCAACAGTAGCCCAATTTCTGCCAGCACCCTGTTGGCTAACAGTACTGATGGTGGTCGTTGTTAACCCGGGCCTCAACCGATCCAGTATGGAAACATTTACTGGTGACTGCATGAAATGATTTGGCGAAGTTTTACGCCAGATGCCCTTCCTGACACAACCCTCCCCATTTATCCAGGCTTGGGACCGGCATAAAGAAATGCACTGGCTTGTGCATCCCCAGTGGCTGAGTTAATGACCTTTGTTCAAATACACTTTTAAAATTAAAAATTGTATTTGAACAGGAAATATCAAATAGAACTCCCCCTACTATCACTACGGAACAGGTCCTTAATGCTCTTAGACCAAGAACACTGCTTCAGTGGGTCCAGACAATATCCCAGGATGTCTTTTAAATAGCATGAAACATGACCTATCAGGGCCTCTGGAATTACTATTTGACTGCAGCCTCCAAACAGGTTTTGCCCCTCATGAATGGAGAAAGGCAACAGTTATCCCTCTGCACAAAAGTGGACCATCTACAGACCCTGAAAACTACAGATCCATAAGTCTCACTAGTCTTATATGTAAAGCCATGGAAAGAATTATCATGGAGATGATCAACAGAGATATAATTAACCTCCAGGCACTTTATCCAACCCAGTTTGATTTTGTCAAGGGCAGATCATGCCTACTCAACCTGGTGGACTTCTTTGAGAAGGTCACCAAAGCAATGGATGAGGGCAAATTGTTCACACTGCCTACCTTGACCTGGCCAAGGCATTTGACACTATACCCCACTCAGGCATTGTTGACAAACTCAAGAGGTTAGGTACAAACCCATATGTCATTCAGTGGATAGCCGACTGGCTCACAGACAGGACCCAGGAAGTTAGAATTTGGGAGTCCACCTCTACAAAGAGGCCAGTCACAAGTGGAGTCCCTCAGGGATCAGTCCTTGGACCTCTCCTTTTTGGCATTTACTTCTCATAAGTCAAGGCCAATGTCAGTGGTCTCTGGCTGACTAAATTTGCAGATGATTGCAAATTAGGAGTTGTCATTGAATCTCACTCTGACACAAATGTTCTCCAGGAGGGGCTGAGACAGACAAACAACTGGTATCAGGTCATGGACTAAAACTAAATGCCAAGAAATGCATAATAGTATCCTTTAGGAAGTCATCATCCCTGGTAACTATCATATTGACAACACACCCCTTAGAGTTGACCCAGTAGTCAGGGACTTAGGGACACACATAAATAGTAATCTAGCCTTTAATTACCATGTGTCTACAGTAGTGAGGAAATCATTCTATATTGCACAACTTATAGACAAAGGTATGGCATCAAAGTCCAAGGAAGTCATTGTTGCACTGTATTTGGTATTCATCAGACCTATCATTGAGTACAATGCCCCTTTTGGTATGTATCTAACCAGGCATATCCAACAATTGGAATATCCACAGAGGTTCCTCACTAAAAGAATACAGGGTGTAAGTGAAATGTCCTGTGCAGACTGCCTCAAGGCCCTATCCCTGTATTCTGTCTCCTATGGGCTTTTGAGGGGCGATCTATGTCTGGCATCTAGGGCATTGCCAGACCCCACTCTGATGGACCACCTGCATATCCAAAAAACAAACAGCACCAGAATTACCCATTTTAAAGACTTAAGCCTTGCCTGTGATATAAATAGGTCCCACTGAAGAGATAGGTATGTATTCCACCATGTCTTTGGAACAAGCTTCCCATCCATGTGAACCAGAGTTCCTCCCTAACCCAATTCAAGTACAACTTGGACAATTGGATGGGAAACTGGAAATTCATCCCTGGTTTGGCACCTATGTCTCTAATGGACACAGGTAACCTGTAAATGGTTCATCTCCCAAACTCCTGATTACACTAATCAAGGGTATCAGAACGTGTCAGAGATTTGGGATGCATGGATAGGCTTAAAAAGACTCTTGTCATCATTACCCTAGTAAACCTCTATGAACCTATACCTTCTCCATTATCAGATCATAATTCTTTGAAATTCAGGTAATAAATGATATAATATAGCTGTAATAAACAGAATGTCCTCATATATAATTAAAATAAAGGAGTTCAAAGAATGATATGATAATGATCTGAAATATTTCATCCCATTTAATGACAATGATAAGGTGGAAACAAACATACCTCTCAAATGTTGACTTTCCTCATTGAAACAACCAGTTTTTAAGCATATAACATTCCCAGTTGCAAATCAACATAAATTGTCTGTGCATTTAATATTCCAAGCAAGGGAGCCCGCAGGATTTTTTTCATGGGGGGTGCAAACCCAGAGCCCTGCCCACACCACCCCACCCCCTCCACCCACACAGCTCCCCACCCACCCACGCAGCCATTCCAGTGTCCCATTACCTGGATATTTCTCCCCATTTGCCATAGACACTGTTCAAATCTCTCACTGTGCATACTGTTTTACTTCTACAATGATTACACATATTTGGATTTAATTTACAACTTTTATTTCAAATTTTATAGCACTAATACTGATAGACATTTATTAAACCTAAATAAACCAATAATCTTACAATGAAAGCAGACTTAGCATTAACACTTCTCTACCTTTGAAACCCACATTCACTGAAACAGCATTGAAACCCACATTCAAAGAAAATGCATCTGGCCAGTGGCAGGGTAAGTTTACCTTTGGGCTGTTTTCAAATTATAGGCTCCTTGCACACATTTTGAGAACCATGCAAAAGTTATTTGATTCACCTTCCTGACTGTATTAATTATACTATATAATAATTGAATTATATCCCTTGTATAATACAGCACCACTTGTTAGAGTATGTTTTAAATTTATAGTTCTGAACATTTTTCCTTTAAGCAATGAAACAAATCATGAACTAATAATGATAACCTGCCCAATTCAGAATATTTCAACCATAAAGGGTCACTCAAACATCTCTCATACAATCCACCAGTATCAATCAATATGCAGAATCTCTGCAGAAGTAAAAGTCACCTGAATAATTTCACATTATAGATATCTGAAAGCAATTAAGAGGTTGTTGCTAGAAAACAACTTTATATTTCAGTGTTTCATTTACAAATTCAGTGCCTGTTGTCCTTGAAGAATAAATTGCCTATGTTACATTATAAGAAATGGTAAGCTGGTATATTGCAATAGGGAATGGGTGGCAAGGTGAAAAACAGGTTCATAGTTATTAGGTGTCTCATCCAAAGGAGAACATACTAAGGACTCCAGAACCATACCCCCTTAAAATACAAATGCATATGCTGTAGGAATAGAACCTACAACTGTTTGCATCAAGATGCAAGTATGCTACCTGCTGTGATAACACTGCCTTGAAATTATATACCACAGTAATGATACCATCTGCTAAATAAAACCGTTGCACATTTTAAGCAAACTTAGCATGAGCAGCAGTAACCTTTGCTTCCCTTGAAGCTCACAATTCCTTGAAAAAACACTTGAAATGAATTCCACCTGCTAGATCTAAACTAGGGCTTTCTCTCTCTCTCTCTCTCTCTCTCTCTCTCTCTCTCTCTCTCTCTCTCTCTCACACACACACACACACACACACACACACACACACACACACGCACACCTCATCTTCTTAGTGCAAGAAATCTGGACAAAGCCTAAAATAAACAGGGACAGATCATTCATTCAGTTGTTTAGATTGCCACCTTCCCTCCAGGATTAGAAAGCCAAATTTGATCAATCATTCTCACTCCCCCCAACCTCTGTCACAGGCTCCTCCAATGCCCGAATTACTTTTTGATCCCGTGTCGTCTGGGCTACAGTCAGGACTTTATTTCTCTGTGCTAAATAGCAATAAAAACAGCTTTCTTGAGCTCTAAACTTTTTTATTTATTTGTCTGGTTAACTGGGCAAACCTACTGGTCACAAATGCCTCTTTTTTGTAGAAATTCCGGGAACACTGCCTAGTTAAATACTTTCTTTTATACTGCACAGTATGCAAGCAGAAACATGAGGGACCTATTATATGGACTAAAGCATGAAACTCATTGTCAGCGCATAACCTTAAACTTCTCTGTTATTTTTCCAGCAGAAATATGTGCTTGAGGTACAGTTATAGTAGCTGTGTTCAGAGCATGTAAAGTGCCGTTTCATGTGCTCTCCATTGCAAAAGCAAACAAAATGAAGCATGTTTGCTTATAACTACTGAACTACAGTAGTACTACCTCCCAAGGAAGGCATGCAGTGTCTGCTTACTACATGTGGTTAAAGCAGTGGTGGTTGAGTGCCTTCAGTTCTAATATTTAATGTTACAGTGAGTCTGAACCAGGTGAGTTCTTTTTGAGGGTTCTTGCCATTTTCTCCACTGTGGTGTATCTGTGGAGATGGTATGTATAATTTAGTAGGATGTGAGACAGAGCCATCCACATGATGGATGTGCAGGGGGCTTGCCCCTTGCAAACAAAGATATATACTTTTTTAGTTTTTGGCTCAATATTTTCAATATTTGAATTTTAATAAACAGTGAACCAAAAAGTGTGCTTTGATCACACACAGGTAAAACCAGTTATCTGTCTATCACAGGAGACACTGATCTACAGATGTTATAACTAGTAATAATTTTACTGCAGGGTCCCTGACTTGGTTGGAGCATCAGGAGAAACAGCATAAGCAGAAACACCAGCTGTACAACCTATATCCTTACTTCACAACATCTGTGCAGCAATCAAACACACACACACATCCTTACTTCATAAGTTCTGCAGACTGCAGCTAATCATAGTAAATTCCTTCCCAATCCCCTTATACACTTACTTCATAATGTCTGTGCAGCAAATATAATCCACTTGTAAATTCTCTGTGATTTCCAAATAACACGGGCGGGTGGACAGGAAAATAAGCAATTTCAAAAAGCGCGGGCGGGCAGACAGGAAAAAAAGCAATTTCAAATAACGCGGGCAGGCAGACAGGAAGAACAGGATGTTTGCATGCACAGATGTGATGCGACTGGAAGAACTGGACGTCTGGATGCACAGAAGTGATGCAACCAGCAGGACCGTTCTTAAAGAACACAAAAAATGATGAGGTCAAAAAAGTATTGGGGCATTGGAGGAGCCTGACACAGAGGTTGGGAATGATTGATCAAATTTGGGGTTTTTAATCCTGAGGGAAGGTGAGGTGACAATCTAAACAACTGAATGAATGATCTGTCCCTGTTTATTTTAGGCTTTGTCCAGACCACCAAGACCGTTCTTACAGAAGAACACAAAAAATATAAATAAAAAATGCAAAACACAATGTATTTTTCTCCCGGTCAGCCCATTCCAGGGGGGTGCAAGTGCACCCCTTTGCACCTGCCTGCGGGCACCCTTGATTCCAAGCTCATCATTTTAACTTGAATGTAAAAAGGACCACATAAATAATAAGCATATATTGCAGAACTGCAAGTCCCCTGAAAAAATTTGGGAAAAAAAATCCAAATAAAATGTAGCAATGTCGTGCAGAAAACTAACCTCTCACATGGCCTTGCTGTATCCTTAATATTCCTGTAAAAGGTACCACCAAATCCATTTTCATACTGATTCAAGTTAGTTCATCATTCATGACATTTTATGTCACTAGGAACTGGACCAGTACAAAGCATTTTATATAAGGAATACTCTAACTGCTTAGTATGTCTACTCAATATCATTAAGGTACCACATTTTTTGAAAATGTACACATATTATAAGAAGATATATGGGAGCAAACATGCTGGATTTCTTTGTCAGATTAAAAGTATTGTATGGAGTAACATGCTGTGTCACAATACAGAATACTTCATTTTGGCTATAATATTATTGGAGAGCTAATTACTGCTTGACATACTTTGTTTTTTATAATATATTTTGTCTTATTCCTATACTCACGTGCCAATGTATATTCTGCATTTACATGTTCTCAGCTGTGCATTTATTAAGTTTTGAAATTAATTAATATAAAGTTGTTTAACAAACAAATACATTGCATCAGCATTTTTAAACTACATATATGTATTATCAGACTAATCAAATTCTTAATGTTCTTGCCTGGGGATAAATTAACAGTGCAGCCATGTCACAGCCAAGCTAACATGATTCACTTTCTTAGAGAGTTGCATTGCTAATCACATATTCATGCAGTCAAGACACGCATGATGAGGTACCTCCCCTCAATCCCACAGCACAGGCTCAAGGACACATCATGGTAAGCCACCTCACAGCCGCATTTATCTTAATGATGTAAATAAATTAGTGTATAGAGAAGCCACGTTACATGAAGCAAGAGTGCACATAGGTCTGAAGTAAGGATGCAATCAACATCAACAGAGAAATATAGAAATATATGAGTAATGGAAAGCCAAGCAACAGAAAGCTGGAGCGAAGTTCAGTGGCAGTAGTCATGGAGAGGATGAACTGTAGTAGGAAAGTGATTTGCATAACAAAATATTCATAGAACATTACAGCATTAAAATGTGTAAGTCAATACAGCCATTCAAGACAAGTTTGAATTATACACAAGCATACTTCTCAACCTCTCAAGAAACAGTTCTGGAACCTACAAATACTGGTGGTCTAAGGCCAAATATTCAGGATAAGTTATAAATATTACTGTTATCCACTGAGAAAGTGGATATAATAACATGTTTTGCATTAGCATGTATTTACTCAGTGGTATATAGTCTGAAACCCAAATGTTTATCATTATATCAGTGACTGCAGTCCTCAAGACTATACTAACAAAATCACAAATGGTCTGAGGAACAGACTACAACTATGATGAAAAAATCTGGAGAAGCTGTGAAACTCTGGACAGATGAGAATTATATACACACAAGATGTTAGTTATAAAAATAAACCACTAATGTGATGCAGCCACATGTACTAAAAACAATGGGGAAGTTGGCTGTGCGTCCATATTACACCAAGAGGGTAAGTTAAAAATGGAAGATGTTTGTCCTGAGTTGGATCAGTGCAGCATGGCAGTCCACATGCCACTATATCCACATTGCAATTTTAAGATTGAACACTGCATACGTCATAATGCAAGGGTTCATAAAACACATACCTTAACAAGGGTAGCCAGTGAAGCAGTCATGTTGCAATTTCCCCACAACAAATTAGATATCCATGCAGAAATACATTTACTACTTTTATAGCCATTAATATCACATATCCCATCTGGCCATCCCAACACTGGTATAAGAATCAATATAAATAAATTATGTTAAGACAATGCAAACGTAACCTACATATTGTGCACACACATGGCAGGATAGCTAACAATCTGGTGAATATGACAGGTGAGAACACTAAAAAAAACACTTAGGTATCAAATTGAACCACTGCCAATGTCACTGATGTTCCAGACCATTGTAGTAGCAGGACATGCTACAAAAGCACTGGGAATGGGAGAAACGGTGATTGGAATAATATATTTCTAAGTTATAAAGCAGTTAATGGGGTTAGGAGGTTGGTCTTATGGTTAAGGTGTTTGCCTTACAAACACAAGGTGCAGGGTTTGAGTCTCACAAGGAATAATTAGCTAGGCTTAAAATGGCTCACAATGACAGTTAGCCTAGTACTAATCTATGAACATATTAATATCAAGCAAACAAAATGTACATACCTTGGTTTAAATCCCTAGCTTTGTTCAATGATAGACTCATCAGAAAGCAGTATTAGCAAGGCATGCTAACAGAGTACTCAGAACAGAGGTGGCTGCCAAATGTGTTTTAAGCGGTCCAGACTATGTGATATCAGGCAAACAAAATGCACATATCTGGTTTTGATTTCATTATCTTTCACACTGACAATGCAAATTCATAGACATGACTTACAACACAAAATAATGTGTTCTGAAGCAGTGTGAATAGTGAATACACATAGGTATGTAAAGTTAAAAATAATACTGCAGAATGTGAAATGAACAGATAAAAATGACATACCACCTATGGGAAGTGAAAGACACTACTCACTGTATGAATCAATGCATGATTTTAGTGAGATATGGAATCTATCAGATGCAGATACCATGTTACAACATTGTATGTTTACATGGCATTTTTACCATCATTATAAGAGTTATCACTGTTCTACAAGTTAAATCATCATAGACTTGAATCTCTGTCTGCCTAACTCACACTCTTTTGAGTTGTATGGTAGCTAATGATGCCACACAACAAGTTGTACAACACTTGTTAAAAAGCATATAGTTTCAGGACTGTCATTCACATTGTGTGTAAATGAATATGACCATAGTTAAAAGAGGGTACAGCACTTAGGGAACAAACCCCTAGTGACATATCCAAGTAAAGGTTTTCATAACACATCTGTTCAGTAAGTCAGTATTGCCTGTCAGCAATTGTTTTCCAGACTACATAAAAGTGCACCACACTGGATTTGAACACCTGCATAATAAACTTATAGTCTGATGATGTGTGTGTTAACTATTGACACCACAGAAGTAGCTATACAGCAGTTTTCAGAAGGCAGACATTTGAAGAGAGTGTGACAACATTATTGAAGACTGACAAGCATTGTGAAATTGACAACAGTAATTGGTGGATCATAAGCATCAACAAGCAGTAGACACAATTTGAACATCACATCAGGGATGCATTGAAAGCTGGAAGGTGTGTCAGTTGACATAATGAATTTCTACTCGTGCCTATATCACTATGTTTTCTTTTGGCATCATGTCTGTGCTCTACAGCATGACATTCAATATACGTATGCAGCTGAAGGAAAATCCTCATCAGTTTATGACATAGAAAGTGAAATGATTATCACTATTTCCCAACTAGCTTTGTGCTGTCATGCAACAGAGAACGTAAAATGTACATTCTGAACCTGGGCATGCTTACAAGGGAGTGTAGATCACAGACCTCCAGTTATTAAATACCAGTAACATTTCTCACATCATATTTGATTAGGAAGCCATTATTGTACATCAGCAAAGTGTTTTTACACACTGATACAACCTTGTTCTGAGACCTGGTATAGCCCCCTTAAAATAGCCAGCACTATAGTTGTTCACAAGGAGATGTACAAAAATCCTCAACTCTTTCTCATACCAACTCTGCACTGTAAATGGAGAAATACTTATCATGTTTTCTCATCAAAGGTCTCAGGAAAAATGTCAGGGAATTTGTGGCCAGGCCAGATCTCATGTGGTAGCTGCATCCTGTGTACAACAACAAGTCTCCCAGCAAAAGGAATTTGTGAGAAAGATGACAGATCAGTAGTGTATTTGGTAAGGGTCCACTGTCAGTTTTAGCTACAAAACATGGCAGTACTACTTGCACATTGTTTGCTGATTGATATATATGCTCCACAGTGACTCCAGCACATGCTGACTAACATGATATATCATGTCTGCTTCAAATGACAATTTTACACCTTTTGGCATGTGCACAGGGATGGGCTATAACATTCATGAAGTTAACAGTCTTACACATTGTTATATATTCCCATATACAATATTGATGTCCTTGTGTATTGTCCTTATGTCCTTTACTAACAGCATTACAGGTTGCATTGCTTTGAGAGGAAAAACATTTTTGTAATGGATTACATACGGCACATTGGAAACAAACCCCTGGCAAAAAACACACCATCTTGAACTATGCATTTGCAAGTAACACCACAGAGTAACTGATGTTACATTGCTGTAAAGTGAGGGCTCGTAACAGGTTGATGACTGAGAAATAAATTATTTTATGTTACAAATGCTACATTATGTAAATCAGAAACAGTAAAGCACATATTGTTATACTATACATACAGCATGACCTATATTTCATATTCATATTATTGTGCATGTCTATGATGTGATTGTGTTTTATTTAAAAGCATTACCCATATGAGGGTGGGACACATTGACAACATTACAATAGTTAAGGTGCATGAAATAATTTGAAATCAGATGTATGCCACTCAGATGAAAAAAAAAACACATTAGTCAGGTATGCCAGTACAGCTCTGGGATGAAATATGTACTATGATATACATTGTAAGGTACTACATCTTCAGACAAATATTATTCTGTGAGAGGAAATGTGTAGCAAGATATAAATTACAATTTATTATAGGTTCATAGGTTCATAGGTTGGTACTAGGCTATCGGCCCTAGGGCCTATACAAGCCTAGACATAACAATTCCCTGGCTATTTCTTCCCACACTATTTACTTCCCTGGACCCCCATCTAGCAGGGTGTCTGACTTGATCCCTGAGGTGAATTTCCTTTCTCCCATTCAATCGTCAAGGTTCCTTTTGAAGAGGGTCAAAGAGGCACTCTGCTTGACATGTATGGGCAGTCTATTCCAGAGTCTGGGGAGTCTCTGGGTCAGGAAACTATCATTCCAGCATGTTTTGTTTATTGTGATGATAAGGTTTAGATCCCTGGAGCTTGTGGCTCTGAGGGATTGGGATTTCTTTAAGTGCAGCATGTCCAACAGCTCTGGGTTTGACATGGCCTTGTATGTTAAGCAGAGATCGCCTCTGAGTAGACGATATGTGACAGAGTATAGCTGGAGTTTTTTAAGGTGGTCAGCGTAGGGCATCTGCTTTAGGCTAGTGATTCTTTTAGTGAGGTATTTCTGTGGCCTTTCCAGTTGGTGCATATGTCTTGAGAGGTACAAAGGGATGAGTACAGTGGGACAATGACCTCCTTTTTTCTAGATGAAAAGCCCTTAGTGATGAGGTGTGTCACATAGAAGGATTTCCTGATTGTTGTAGTGATGTGGTTATTGAAGGTGAGACCACTGTCCACCTGTGTCCCTAAGTCTCTTATCACACTTTCAGTGTTTAGTGTACTGCCACCTATGTGGTAATTCATGGGTACATGTTTTTTTCCCAAAGGAGACAGCTATACATTTCTTGGCATTGAGCTTGAGCCCATGGCTCTGGCACCAAGCATCTGTTTCTGTAAGGCCCTTTTGTAGAGTATTCACATAATTTGGGGATTCAGTAATGGCTCCCAGTTTGCAGTCATCTGCGAACTTTGTTAGCCAGAGTCCCTTAGTGTTGGCCTGTACTTCAGAGAAGTAGATGTCAAACAAGCGATGTCCCAGGACTGAACCCTGAGGTACTCAACTTGTCAGTTGACTGGAGCTGGATTTGGAGTTGGCTAATTTTACAGTGTGGGTTCTGTCAGTAAGCCAGTTGGCAACCCATCGAGTGACATAGGGATTAATGCCCATCTTAGTAAGTCTATCTATGATTCCAGAGTGGGAGATGGTGTCAAAGGCCTTGGCGAGGTCCTCATAGGCTGTGTGGACCGCCTTATCCTCATCCACGGCTCTGGAGACTGATTCGAAGAAGTCAATCACCTTCAGGAGACAAGATCGGCCCTTCACGAACCCAAACTGGGTGGGGTCCAGTGTTTGAAGCTTGCCAATGTCTTTGTTTATAAGTTCCATGATAATACATTCCATGGCCTTGCAGATCAGGCTCAACAGACTGATAGGATAGTAGTTCCCGGGATCCGAGGTGGATCCACCCTTGTGGAGTGCGATAACTGTAGCTGTGCGCCACTCAGGGGACACAAAGCCTGAGGTGAGGCTATGATTAAACATGGCACTTAGGTGAGGTGCCAGTTCATTTTGTAGTTCATGTAGTACACAGCCCGGGATGTCATCTGGTCCCATGGATGCTGTATTCTTAGGTTTGGAGAGTGTGTTTTTTACCTGTGTGGCCATTATTACTGGAATTTATCACTCTTCCGGTACTGAGATGGGCCATTTAGGGGGTGAGAGGGGGGTGACATTGGCACTGAATTAATCTGCCAGGATATTGGCAATATCCTTGGGATCAGTATATTTAATGCTGTTCTGTTGTAGCTCAGAGCAGATCTGAGCATTGTCATTTAGATTCTTGACATAGTTATAGAATGCCTTGTGGTTGTCTTTGGAATATTTGGCAATTTTATTTTTGTATCTAGATTTGGAGGATTTTATGAGAGATCTCAGCTTCTTACTGAGGCTGGTAAGGGAGTTTTTTGCATCCTGGGATTTTCCTCTTTTCTGCAACAGTTTCTTCCTTTCGTTGTAACGTTTGTTTATGGCAGGGGACCACCAGATTGTCTTCCTTTTTTTGGAGGAGAACATCTTGGTTCTATTTGGGATGGTATGATTCATGCATAAGTGGATGTGCTCATACAGTGCCTTAGTGTAGGATTCAGCAGTCGAACTTTCAGTTCCCGTCTGCATGGGTGTCATGAAGTTTGTCACTTCTGACTTGAGTAGCATGAAGTTGGCTTTGGAGAAGTTTTTTATGGAGGTTTCCTTACTGGGGGTGGGGTGGGATGTGGATGTTAAGGGTGATTAGATTATGGTCAAACCTGACCAATGAGGGGGTGACCATAGGTGTGGAGCATCGATTTCCCATGTTGGTAATGACCAGGTCTAGGATATTGGAGCCCCTGGTGGGACTATGGATTAGTTGATCCAGGGCGTTGGAATTTATGAATTCCAAGAACCGTTGGGCAAAGGTGTTTGTACACAAGTAGTTTTCCCATTTAACAGCAGGGTAGTTGAAATCACCCAGTATTAGGGTGCTTGGTTGTATCTTAATATTTTCCAGTATGTTTAGAAAGGTGTAGTGAGAATCTTGGGGCATGGTGGGGGATCTGTAGCAAGCTACAATTTAGATTGCAGTCTTACCTAGTGTTAATTGCACCTGGAGAATTTCAGATGCATTGTGATGGGCAACTAGCCTGGTGGTGTGAATATCCTTGGTGAATATGGTCAATCCTCCACTTTTAGTCCTACGGTCCTGGTTTGGTGGCCAAAAGGTGTGGAAAGAGTTGCAGCATGGTATTGCAGAGGTGCTGTCTGGAGCCTTGAACCAGGTCTCAGTTACTGCACAGATATTGATGTTCTCCATTTTAGGAGTACCTTGAGAGAATGCATTTTGAGGTTTAGACTTCTAGCATTGAGTAGCATTACCTTCAGTATTTGCATGCTTGTACCTGTTATGGTGGTGGTTGTGTCCTTTGAACTTTGCCTAAAGAAGGCACTATAAGGGTGGCAAGAGCCTTAGCCAGTAACCTGAATCCCAGGGGCGACAGGTGCAGATATCTCTGGCAAAGCATCGTGGTCTGTCGATCATGTCGTCCCAGGCAGACACATACTGGATCCCCTTTGAATGACACCAGATGCTTAGCCAATTGTTGAAGTAAATAATTTTGTCCTTATATTGTGGGTATCATTCTGGGTGAAGGCAGGATGCTACTCAGGGCTAGGGTCATACCTGCCTGGGCCACATGATCCAAGAGCTCTTCCATGTCTCTTTTCATGTAGTCCAGGGAGGTACGTCTCAAGTAATTCACTCCAACATGGACAATGACAGAGTCATATTTGTACTTGTTGTGGAGTGACTTCAGTGCATGCATTATGTGGCGGATCTTGGCACCTGACAGGCAGCTGACTGTAACTTTCTCCTTGTTCAGCCTGTTGAGTGGGACATCAGTGTGCCTGTGTATAGAGTCACCTATGACTAAAGTGTTGGGTATGTTGTCTTGCCTTAGGGGCTGTTGCTGGGTGGCACACTGGTGTTGTGAGCTATGTGACACTTTGGTTGTGATTGGTGTTTGTTTGCGTTTCAGCTTTGGAGGTCCTTTTTGCTTGGGCAGGTTACAGTTAAGGGCCTCCACAAATGTGGATTTAATGTTGCTATGTGTGGGTGTTGGTGGTGTGGGTTTAGAAGGGCTATGTGTTGCTTAAGGTATAGTGCGGGTGTTAACCTTCTCCACTTCAGTGTCTGGCACAATCTTGGGTGGAGAGAGCTTTGCTTCCAGTTTGGCTTTGTAAGTGCATCTCTCACAGGTTGCAGTGTTGGGTGGTAGGAGGAGAGGGTTGTCTGTATACATGAGGCAATTGCTGTATTGCCCCAGTATGCCCAGATTCTCCAGGTGGACAGTAGAATTCACTGGAAGCTGACCCTCAGACATGCCTGGTTTGGTGCTTTTTTTTTGTAAAGTATAGGAGCTGTTTTCCCTTGCCTTAGCAAGGTACTTTGCAATTATAGGCTGTTTAGTGTCTACGATTAATTTCTCCTTATTAACAAGGAGAGTTGAGTGCTTGTATCAGTTTAAGGCTTCCTAGTTCTTTCCAGTAGGTATTAGAGCAAGTGCTAGCCACAGGGATGCTTAAAGGTAAGATGAAAAAAATGGTTTATCCTAAACACTGCAGTGTGCACTAGATAAATTAGATGTGAAAGTAGGTAACTTGAGTTTTATCTGTCTAAGTTTTAGTGGAGAGTCACTATTTTTATAACAGCAAGATAGATTGAAAGGGAGTTTCATAGTTTCATAGTAGTGTACTAGGCTATCTGCCCTGGGGCATTTACAAGCCTAGCCAACAAAATGATAACCCTACGCATCCCGTATTATAGTAGTTGCTCTCTAGTAGTGACAGATGGGACCCCATTATTTAGTAAACTATACCTCTGTCTAGTAGTGACACTGAGGTGACTCCCATCCATGCATCGAGATTTTTCTTGAACAGTGCCAATGAAGGGCTCTGTCTCACATGAACTGGGATTTTGTTCCAGAGTACGGGTAACCTCTGTGTTATGAATCTATCCCTCCAGCATGTTTTATTCATATTTGTGCAGAGGTTGAAATCTTTAGCGGTTCTGGTGGATCTGGATTTTTGAGATGGAGCATGTCCATCAGTTCTTAGTTGGACATGGCCTATATTGTTAGGCACAAATCACCTCTGGCAGGCTATGCTATAAGAGCTGATAGAGCTGGAGTTTCTTTAATCTACGGGCATAAGGCAGATTGAGACCCATGATCCTCTTGGTGAGGGTGAGATACATCCCAAATGGAGCATTATATTCAATCATGGGTACAATGACCTCCTTTGATCTGGATGAGAATCCCTTCATGATGAGATGGGCAAGGTAGAATGTCGGTTGTCAAAGGAGAGGTCACACTCGACTGAGTCCCCAGGGTCTGATTTACTTCTTCCGCAGTTGTCCGTCCGTTCAGGTGACTGGTTTTGAGTCTGACATGGCTCCAGCATTTTGACCTTATGGGTTCTGTTTTTGCCAGTTTGCTACCCATCTTGTGACATATGGATTTACATTTAGGCTGCTGAGCTTGTCTATGATGCTTATGAGTTCCATGATGATTCTTTCCATAGCCTTGCAGACCAGGCTGGTCAGACAGTTACCAGGGTCAGTAGAATTTGGGACCACTGTTGCTGTGCCAGTGTTCAGGTACATATCCTGTAGTGAGGCTAAGATTGAATAAGCGGTGCGGGTTTAGGGATACCATCGGGTCCCATAGATGCTGGAGTGCTGATTTCACCTGTATGTCTGAGATGACAGGTAGGTTACATTCAGCAGGGATAATTACTACATCTTTAGCGCGTCATGTAGGCTAGAAATTTGCACTGAACCTATCTGCCAGAATATTGGCAATGTCGGTAGGGTCAGTGAATTTTTTGTCGTTGTGTACCAACTCAGAGCATATCTGAGAATTTCCTCCCAAGTGGTCACTTTTGTATTCTGGTACTATGGAATGCAGTAGGATGGCCAATAAATTTAAACAGTTGGAGGGGAGTAATTTCACAAAATGATAATTTTGTGCTTACTCACACAAGCCAGTGAAAGCAAAGAGTAAATGAGATATATGGTCAAATTAACATAAGAGGTGGTCAACTAGAAAGACAGTGGTATTTAAGAACATGACAGTAAGCTGGTGGGAGGGTGAGGAAAATGTTTGCCTGATTCACAAGAGACAGAGCTGTGGTCTCTTTTGCAGCTTTAATATGCAGTTAAAAGCAGAATACAAGTAAAACACAAAGTAAAGAAAACAAATCACAGTATTCAAAATATAAAAATGCAATAAAGTAATACAAAATACAACAAATAAAAAGCAAACTAACCTTTCCTTCACAGCAAAGTGTAGCAGAGTCCAGGTGAGCCTTTCTAGTAAAGCTCTGAAATGTTTTATTTTACCTCTTAAATAGAAGGTTTAGTTCCTAGCTCCACCCCCTCAATTCACAAATGATTAACCTTAAGTGACCTCTTCTATCTTATGTATGAGTCCTTAATTGATCAGTTCTAATTTCTACCTGACTCACAAGAGTCAGAGCTGTGGTCTCTTTTGAAGTTTTAATATGCAGTTAAAAGCAGAATACAAGTAAAACACAAGGTAAAGAAAACAAATCACAGTATTCAAATATAAAAAAGGCAATAAAGTAATACAAAACACAACAAATAAAAAAAAAAAAACTAACCTTTCATTCACAACAAAGTGTAGCAGAGTCTGGGTGAACCTTTCTAGTAAAGCTCAGAAATGTTTTATTTTACCCCTTAAACAGAAGGTTTAGTTCCTAGCTCCACCCCCTCAGTTCACAAATGATTAACCTTAAGTGAACTCTTCTATCTTATGTATGTGTCCTAAATTGATCAGTTCTAATTTCTGCCTGACTCAAAAGAGACAGAGCTGTGGTCTCTTTTCAGGTTTTAATATGCAGTTAAAAGCAGAATACAAGTAAAACACAAGGTACAGAAAACAAATCACAGTATTTAAAATATAAAAAGGCAATAAAGTAATACAAAATGCAACAAATAAAAAGCAGACTATCCTTTCCTTCACAGAAAAGTGGAGCAGAGTCTGGGTGAGCCTTTCTAGTAAAGCCTACATCTGCAGACTAACATAATACTGTGAGAGTCGATGTGTACTAGGCTATACAGCTGCAAATTGGCATAATACTGTAAAAGGAGATGTGCACTAAGATATACATTGCAATATACTATATCTAAAGACTGACATAATACTGTGAGAGTAGATGTGTACCAGGCCATACATTACATGTACTGTGTCTACAGACTGACATAATAGTGTGAAAGGAGATGTGTACCAGGCTATACATTACAATGTACTACATCTGCAAACTGACATAATACTGTGAGAGGAGATGTGTACCAGGCTATACATTACAATGTACTACATCTACAGACTGACATAATAGTGTGAGAGGAGATGTGTACCAGGCTATACATTACAATGTACTACATCTGCAGACTGACATAATACTGTGAGAGGAGATGTGTAGCAGGCTATACATTACAATGTACTACATCTGCAGACTGACATAATACTGTGAGAGGAGATGTGTACCAGGCTATACATTACAATGTACTACATCTACAGACTGACATAATACTGTGAGAGGAGATGTGTACCAGGCTATACATTACAATGTACTACATCTACAGACTGACATAATACTGTGAGAGGAGATGTGTACCAGGCTATACATTACAATGTACTACATCTACAGATTGACATAATACTGTGAGAGGAGATGTGTACCAGGCTATAAATTACAATGTACTACATCTACAGACTGACATAATACTGTAAGAGTAGATGTGTAGCAGGCTATACATTATAATGTACTACATCTGCAGACTGACATAATACTGTGAGAGGAGATGTGTACCAGGCTATACATTACAATGTACTACATCTACAGACTGACATAATACTGTGAGAGGAGATGTGTACCAGGCTTAACATTACAATGTACTACATATGCAGACTGACATAATACTGTGAGAAGAGATGTGTACCAGGCTATACATTACAATGTACTACATCTGCATACTGACATAATACTGTGAGAGGAGATGTGTGCCAGGCTATACATTACAATGTACTACATCTACAGACTGACATAATACTGTGAAACAAGATCTGTATGAAGATATAAAAGGCTACCTGATACTTGTTGATGCTCTACATGTGTTCAGCTGATGGCAAAGTCTTAGCGCTTACATAGGAATGTTCCCAGTTTTTGCCATGAAACGAGAACTGCCCTTTCCCTATGGTCATCTCTGACCAGTGCTACTGCTCTATTCCAACTACCATACATTGAATGAGTACAAACATGGCATTTTTAGTTTAGAAGAAATGTTGGTGAATATATGTGATGTGATGGCGTTTTACAGAACATCACTATTTTTATGGGAAGAAAAATATAGAGGAAAGTGACACAGATACTGGACTTGATGGGATGTAAATCCATGTATAGTCTAAGCATATTAAAAAAGGCAGATATGTCACTGAAGATGTGGACTATATGTATTCAAATATTTTGTGTTTTGTTTTACATATTTAAATATAAAATTATTTGGTGGTATATGTTTTCTTTGGAAATTTAATCTTTATATTCCACATCATGTATACAGGCATAGATTTGTACAATTACTCAGGTTAGCAATATGAGACATGCATAAGTAGTACTATCTTGGGTAATATTCATAGACATTAATTATAACTTTAGCATCACATAATGAATGAATGTGAGAACAGACGCTGTTACATTTCAAAGTCAGAATTGTACTTTGTCAGCTAACTCTTTCTGTTGATACACATCAATATCTTTTATGTGAACATGACACTTTCTTTTAATACACATGTAACTGTATTTAAAAGTAAAAAAGTGCTCAGACATTCAGGATCTTGACTTTAGTATGTGCTTGTAACACCACAGGTGTACTTATGTCACAGCTGACATTAAGCATTTATGCCAGCTGATGACAGGATGAGTGTCTAATAATGGAAAAGCTAAAATATGTAAAAATAATACTGCAATAATGGGATGTATACAAAATAAACTGAGAACAATGAGCCTTTAAAGTATTCCAGGTAAAAAAAAAAAAATATATATATATATATATATATATATATATATATATATATATATATATATCATATGCTTTCCTGAAGGCATTTGCTTAGCAGTAGGGTAAAATAAAACTGTCATGAAATGATCACGTATAACAGCACAAAATAAAGATGAAAATTATAGTAATATGTAGTTTCAAACCTTACACCTTTTGCACTGTAATGAAGTACACACATCATTATCAGCTTGAACCATTATAGAACTCATGACTAATGGTGTTCTGACTTCACTTTTGAATATGTCTGATATACTGACACTCACTGACACTATGCTCAGTTTTAGGACCAGTGGCTAAGTCTTTGCACATGTATATGTATTTTCTGAGTTTTTGTGATCTGCTTGGAACTATCATTTCTTAAGGGGCATGGATGACCAGTCACATTGTTCAACACCAAGCATTATTTAGTGTTTGAAAATACATACATATATGCAAATATTTCAGGCATGGGCAATAATGAACATGAGCCTTCATAATTCTTTTTTTCATAACTCCTTTGGCCAAACATTTGTGATTTTACTTCTCTAACATTTGCTAATGGATAATGGTTACAAATGTGGATACCTATGTGATGTGCAGGGTGAAGGGTTTTAGTTTAAAGGACATGCATCAGTGCCTGTGTATTCAATGCTGTCATTAATACAGAGCCACTACCACTGCATATCAACCTTAGCCACTTAAGGAGTCACAGTGCACATAACCCAGGAAAAGATATCTATCAAACATTTGTAAATGTGACTGGTTATTCATTGAAAATCAATACACATTTCACACTTTATAAAAAAATCACATCTTTAAAGGATTTGAATCCTGCACCAAGTGTACTGGAATAGACTGCGTACACTATTAACATGCTGTGCCACAGCAACACTTACAGAGAGCAAAGTCAATAACCTTTGAAATTAACTTTACATCTGCATTGGGAATTTATGTTATAGTATGGTATTGAGTTAAGGGTGTACTCTTATTATTTTTTAACATATTAAAATGCAATAATGGGATGATAGGTCAGATCTGAGACTGAAAATCAGGGTGGCAGTACAACCAAGTTTTGCATGACATACTCACAACTGTAGGTAAAGTTTTATATTTGTCTATCAAATGTGTTACAGTAAGTAATACCTCCAGCCCACTGTCTGATTCTGTGAATATATGCTCAGTAGGTAATCTAACTTTGCATCACTGTGCATATCATTCTAATTGTTAGAAATTCATCCACATCTGGTATGTTTGCAGGGCTACCTTACATAATTTTAAAAAAGTAGATGGCCAATATGTGGCTCAAACTTCAGTCATATTTGCATTTATGTATTATTTAAATGCATTTGTAATAGTTAACTGTGTGACACACCCTTTCAAAGTGTGTGTTTTATGAACATGTATCTTTAACACATCATTGGCTGTCCATTACTCCTAATGATGTACACATGGAAGGTATTAGCTTCCCAAACTCTCAATACTCACTCCTGTGCTGCTCAGACATGTGCAGGGCATCATGCAGACCCCAGTTTGATGTTTACCCTCCTTGCCCATTCCACAAAGTGAGCAATTCAGAAAGCATAATGAGTTGACAACCAATTAGCATATTAGACATGCCCTGAGGGGGTTATCTACAACTTATAAGCGTGACGTGGGGTAGAGATCTTCCATCCCACTATGGAAGACTATGTTTATCCTCTTGTGCTGCTGAACAAAATTATTGTGAGTATTGCTCCAGAAGTAAAGAGAAGTCTTTCACAACCATTTAACACCATGTCCTGAGTCATACAACTACATCTTTGTACAATATTCATATTTTATTTCCATTTTGCTGAATAACTACTTAGTTTCACAATAAATAGTAAAAATATCAGTAATGTCTTTGATGGGTTCAGTGCAACACACGTCTATAGCCTTTAGTAGCCTACCATGAAAACAGCTTAGTATGTTGTATGGGGAGAGGAATAACTGTTGTCAAATGCCAATGCAGCGCTGGGCAAATCATAATGTGTGTACAATGTGAGGTTAGGGTTGTGTTCTGTTTTATATTGTTGCTATGCTTATTAAGTTATACGCAGATAAGTGAATATTATTGCACCTGTTAGTTCTTGTGGGTGGTGGTGGTGGCACATACATTTTGACTTTAGACTGTTGGTTGCATTTTTGTAGGGTCCAACTGCATTTGTGTTAGGGTCTAGTAAGACATTTCATGACAGTGCATTGTTATATACTTCATAGCTGTTACATTTTGTGCACTACTGGTGTAGTAAGCTTGGTTTTGGTGTCTGTTTTTATTCCATAACAAAAGGGTTATGGCTCGTAAGACTGCTAAAGGCACATCCTCTCACAAGCCTCATTTTTCAGAGGCTGAGAATGAGGTGATAGGTCTTACATCTCCATGATAGATAGCTCCTTGAAGTGCAAGCCCCTGACAAGCCCTTCATAGACTGTGTCAGGTGGCAGGTAGTCAATGATGTGAATGCTGTTGGTGGCCATAGCAGTAAGTATGAAATAGTCTGATATAAGGCCACTGTTATGATACTTAGGGCCATTGTCAAAGCTGAGTCTGTGACATGGAAATGGAGAACTGTTGGTGGTAGGCTGCAATACCATCACTTATGATACTGGTACCTCCTTACACTTTCACAGTGTGGTGCTCGATGTTGGAGCAGACATGAACAAGTCCTAGATGATTTTGACTACTGATGCTTAGGTATGTATTTCCACTTTACTAAGTGCCCCATTTGCAGTTGTTAGTCAGGTGGATGCTTATAGGTTCATAGGTTCTGGATGTGTACTAGGCTAATGGCCATGGGGGGAGGTGTGGATTTCCAAGGTGATTAGTTTGTGGTCGGATCTAACTAGGAAGGAGTTTACTACTGGTGTAAAGCAATGGTCGTCCATATTAGTAATGACCAGGTCAAGGATGTTGCTACCTCTAGTGGGGGTAAGAATGAGCTGGTCTAGGGCATTGGAATTAATGAATTTCAGGAAAAGTTGGGCAAGTGTATTGGTACATGAGTAGTTTTCCCAGTTAATGGAGAGATAGTTGAAGTCACCCAGTATGATAGTATTAGGTTGGACCCTAATATTCTCCAGGGTGCTTAGGAACGTGGAGTGTGAGTCTTGGGACATGGTTGGGGACCTATAGCAGGCTACGACCTGAATCGCTGTCTTCTCAATGTTAGCTGCACCTGAAGTATCTCTGATGCATTATGTTGGGCTACCAGTCTAGAGGTGTGCACATCCTTTATGAATATGGAAACACCACTGCCTTGGGAGCTTCAGTCCAAGTTCTGGGGCCAAAATGTGTGGAATGAGTTATAGCCTGGTAGTTCAGGGGTGCTTTCTGCTGCCTTGAACCAGGTCTCTGTTACAGCACAAATGTCAATGTTCTCCATTTTAAGGAGTGCTTTGAGGGAGTGCATCTTGAGATTTAGACTTCTAGCATTAAGCAGCATATCCTTCAGATTGCATTTGTTTGTAGCTGTTATGGTGGTAATTTGGTCTTTGGAATGCCACCTAAAAAAGGCACTATAGGGGTGGCAAGAGCCTTGTCCAGTATCAGGAAGCCCAGTGTTGTCAGATGTAGGCCACCTCTGGCAAAGCATCGAGGTCTGTCAGTTATGTCATCCCAGGCAGACAGATACTGGATCCCCTTAGAATGACACCAGGAACTTAGCCAATTATTGAAATCAATCATTTTCTGCTTATATTGTGGTATCATTCTGGGTGATGATAGGATGCTGTTCAGGGCTAGAGTCATACCCGCCTGGGCTACGTAATCTGAGTGCTCCTCCATGTCTCTTTTCATATAGGTACATCTCAGGTCATTCACACCAACATGTACAATGACAGAGTCATATTTGTACCTGTTGTTGAGGGACTTGAGTGCATGCGTTATGTGCCAGATCCTGGCACGTGAAAGGCAGCTGACTGTTACTTTCTCCTTATTCAACCTAGTGAGTGGGACATCAATGTGCCTCACTATTGAGTCACCTATGACTAATGTGTTGGGCATGCTGTTTTGCCTTAGGGGCTTTGGTTGAGTGGCACACTATTTAGGAGAGTTATGTGTCTCATGATTAGTGTTGTGTTGTGGTGGTCAAGTGCGTTTCTGCATTGGGGGTCTCGGCTGTTTGGGTACATTTTTATTGAGAGCCTCCATGAAGGTGGGTGTGTGGTTTGTGTTTTTATGTGAAGGCAGTGCTGGTGCGTATTCTGGTGGACTATATGTTCCATGTGGTGTGGTGCAAGTATTGACCTTCTTCTCTTGACCAGCTATTACAGTCTTGGCTGCAGAGTGTGCGGCTTCCAATTTGGATATATAAGTGCATCTCTCACAAGTCTGAGTGTTGAGAGGTAAGAGGAGAGGGTTTTTGGTGTACATGAGGCAGTTGCTACATTGTCTTAGGATGCCCAAGTCCACCAGGTTAATAGGAGAAAGCACAGGGAACTAACCTTTAGACATGCCTGGAGGGATGGGCATTAATAATAAGTACTGGAGCTGTTCCCTTGTAGAACATTTAGTGCTGAAAGCACTTTTGTGTGCTACAATAATTGCTACAAGATGTCTGGTAAAGTGCTAGACTAATAAGCTAGAAAAAGTGCAGAAAAGGAGAGAACTAGCAGATCTAAGGGAAAAATTGAAGAGCAGATTTTGGCACTGCTCAGAAGCTTACAAACAGTCCTGGATACAGCAAGTTTGTATCTGGAGTAGACTAGTTACAAGAAATGTGGGAAACAAAGGCAAACATGGGCGTTTACACCAGAAAGTTCAAAGAGATGGAAAAACTGGCCAAATGGCCAATAAACTACAGTTTCTGGGCCAGAAACAACTCCTCTTGTAGTAGATAGGCTAACTAGTGATTACCACTCCCACTGATAAGCTAGAAGGCTTCCTTCCATCACAGAAAGGTTTGGGGGGCTCAGAAGCTTACATACAGTCCTGAATACAGCAAATCTGTATCTGGACTAGACTAGTTACAGGAAATGTGCGGGAAAGTGCAAATGTGGGCTTTTAAAAAAAAAAAAAAAGAGAAGGCTTAGGGGGCTCAGAAGATACAGCAAATCTGTATCTGGACTAGACTAGTTACAGGAAAGATGGGAAACAAGCACAAATGTGGGCTTTTAAACCAGAAAGTTGACAGAGATGGAAAAAACTTCCCAAACAGCCAATAAACTACAATTTCCGGGCAAGAAATCACTCCTCTTGTGGTAGATAGGCTACCTAGTGCTTACAACTACCACTAATAAGCTAGATGCCTTCCCTCCAACACAGAAAGGCTTGGGGGGCTCAGAAGCTTAAAAACAGTCCTGGATACAGCAAATCTGTATCTGGACTAGACTACTCACAGGAAAAGTGGGAAACAAGCTCAAATGCGGGCTTTTAAACCAGAAATGTTGAGAGAGATGGAAAAACTGCTCAAATGGCCAATAACTACAATTTCTGGGCCAGAAACCACTTTTTTGTGGTAGATAGGCTACCTAGTGCTTACCACTCCCACTGATAAGCTAGAATGCTTCCCTCCAACACAAAAAGGCTTGGAAGGGGGTCAGAAGCTTACTAGCAAATCTGTATCTGGACTACAGTATTTACAGGAAAGGCAGGAAACAAGCTTAGAATTGTTTTACAGAAAAGCAGCTAAAACAGCAATAAAAACAATTCAAGTGCAGTACAAGCTAGCACACAAGTGTGTAGCAATATTAGAGCAAATACAGTTTAAATAAATGCAATTTATTCAAACTGTATTCTGAACTGAATTCAATTATTGTTTTATTCAACTCTCACCTATTGCATCACATGTGGAATTGAGGTGCACCAATCACCTGCACATGGTATGGCCATACTTACACATATTACTTATCCTTATTAGGAATTGTGATTATGGTGCTTGCATGTGTAGTTGTGGTGTATGGGGATATTTATAATGGCTATTTTAACACATTCACAGATGAAACATTGTCTGGCACCAGTACTGTGGATGTCCCTAGATCTGATGCTGGGGGATCCTTGTCCTCTGATGATGAAGATGATGATATTTGGGGGGTGACAGTCTGGAGCTGCAGGAGGTATGCCAGACACAAGGAGTGTGACACAGAACCATCTGAGAGTAGACAGGTTGATGGGGACAATATGTGAGAGAAATAGACAAATGCAGGTTCTGTAAATAAAAAAAAAAGAACTGGAAACAGCCACACATCTTGTTGCTGAGTGTAAAACACTCACAGCAGAAGGTCTGCATACTGAAAGACATGATAATGTGGCAAGACTGTTGCATTGAGGATTGTGCAAACACTACAATACTGAAGTAGTTGAGAAGCATTAGAAACATGAACCACAAAGAATTGTAGAGAAAGATGAAGTTTATATCACATGGGATCACCCATTACCAAACGTTCAAAAAGTAAATATGAGAAATCCAGATATAGTAGTCCATGAAAAGAAGACAAAAGCAGCACTGATCATTGAAATTGCTACCCCAGTGATTACAGTGTCTTACATACAGAGAGAAACACAGTTATAAAGTACCAGGATTTGCTGGCAGAAATGAGGGCAATGTGGAAAAGGATACCCAGGCAGTTCCAATAGTAGTACGAGCAACGGGTCTCATAAAAAAGAATTTACAGTCTTATTTAGATATGCTACCGATACATATAACGCCATATGAATTGCAGGAGTCGATTCTGGACACGTCGCAAGTACTTTGAAGAGCATTTTTGTCTAACATCAAAGACTGAAACAATAATAATTTCATAAATTTTAATCATACCCTGACTTAGAAATGAAATGCATTCCTGTCATGATATTAGAACCCCAAAAGACTGGAAGAAGTTTAGCAAAGAGAGAGACCATTTAGTGCCTGTTCTGAGTTGTATTTTGGGGGCGATGGAACATCCACAAGATCAGTTATCTGGTACATTCTCAGATGATAGCAGATGTGGCCATGGGCAAACCAGAGCTCCCCTGCTGAAACTATTTTCTTTGTAACATTACAGGACTGCATAGGTCCACCGGATGTATCCAGGCAACAAATCCATGAGTTGAACAGGCCAAACACGTGATCTGTAATGTTTACAGTTTGCAAATTGGCATTGTTGTAACCTTGCTTTATGGGACAAGCCAAGATTCCAAGTCATATCCAGCATCACCCACTAGATGTCCCTGTGGAAAGTACCTGGCAAATTTTTGTACAGGTCACAGGTGTGTCATATGTGTGAGTTATGGAAACTGCTTGGGTGGCCTGCACATACATTGTAGATGATACTTTGTGCATTTCAGACCACCTGGCAGTTGATGGAGTGATATCCTTTGCATTTCATATACATCTCCTTTCCAGTTCACCAGCTAGGGTCTTAATTTGAATGTGTGTGTAGTCTATGGCCACGGATACCTCAGGGGAAATGGGCTATAGCATAGAAGTCTTGCATATTACTATGTCTCTGTCTCTCTCTGCTGGAGTATGAACAAACCTCATATGCTCCCACACATTTTAAAGGATGGCATCAAGGAACTGGCAGAGTATTCTGGAAACAGAAGCCTGTGAATCCCACATTATGTCCCCTGTGGGTCACTGAAAGGTTTCTGTAACTAAAATATGTAAAACTACACATAACTTAGTATCCACTGGGATGGGTTCTCCAAGATTCCCATTTGGCTGCAGATGAGGGAGACACATCTTCACTATTTGCTGTATGGTGTCTCTGTTCACCATGTAGCAGTCCATTATGTCAATTTCATGGAGGCCATGAAAAGTTTAGTGTGGTCTGTAGACCCTTGCCTTTGTGCATGACAACTGGCACCACCAGCAGCAGTAGCTGCTATCAGAGCATTTTGCAGATACAAGTTTACAATAGCTGCAACAACCCCAAACATATTTAAAGTTTTTCCTTTGGCTGAATTCAAGCATATGGTCAAATCCATTGCTAAGTCTGGCAATGCTTGTCCATGCATTATTTGTAATTTCTGAATCAGTCCTCCATATTTGTTTAGTTCATTAGAATACAGCATGGCTCATTATACAGCCATTAGCATACATCTCTGCTAACCCTTGTTGTCAAGCTAGCCACGTCATGTTATAGTGTTTTCTGAAACACACACTCCTTGTTCATCACTATTCTGTAGTTGATATTTGTTAGGTAGTTTCAGTGTGCTGTGTTCTGTAGCACATATTTGTGAGGTGGTTACAGTGTGCTCTCTTCCTTAGTACATATTTGTGAGGTGATTACAGTGTGCTCTCTTGTGTAGTAGATATTTGTGAGGGGTCACAGTGTGCTGTGTTCTGTAGTACATATTTGTGAGGTTGTTACAGTGTCCTCTCTTCTGTAGTACATAGTGTGAGATGGTTAAAGTGTTGTCTCTTCTGTAGTACATATTTGTGAAGTGGTTACAGTGTACTCTCTTCTGTAGTAGATATTCGTGAGGTGCTTACAGTGTGCTCTCTTGTATAGTACATAATGTGAGGTGCTTACAGTGTGCTCTCTTTTCTAGTAGATATTTGTGAGGTGGTTACAATGTGTGCTCTTCTGTAGTACGTAATGTGAGGTGGTTACAGTGTGCTCTCTTCTGTAGTACATAATTTGAAGTGGTTACAGTGCACTATGCTCTGTAGTATATATTTGTGAGGTGGTTACAGTATGCTCTCTTCTGTAGTATGTAATGTGAGGTGGTTACAGTGTGCTCGGTTCTGTAGTACATAATGTGAGGTGGTTACAGTGTGCTCTCATCTTTAGTACATAGTGTGAGGTAGTTACAGTATGCTGTCTTCTGTAGTACATATTTGTGCGGGAATTACAGTGTGCTCTCTGGTGCAGTAGATGTTTGTGAGGGGGTTACAGTGTCCTCTCTTCTGTAGTCCTCATTCTGTCTGGAAATGATGTTTGGTTTAGTGATGAGGCTACACTGAGTGCTTTATTAACAGCTGAAAAAAGAATAAACTCTCTTCCTCTTCAAATATTTTAATTACTGTGGTGAGTAAAATATGGTGCTCTAACAAATACCCCTGCATTCTGAAATTTGAGTCTAATGTAATCTTTCACTGCACATCTCTTTTGATATTTCATTTTTTGATGCAGTCATGGCCAGATTAAGTGTTCTTTACACATGCATGAGGATTTGAATGTTCTTGATATACAGATATTTTGTTGAGCAGACACTAGCGTGGTTTAAAAATAATAAGATGTTAACACCTGCCATATTTATTTTTTGCTCCCTGGCACTTGTTCAACTTGCTGCATCCCAGTGCCTCAACTTGACCTCCAATTTGCCCATCTGTGCTGACTGACATACCTCCTGCCTGACACCAGCAGCCTTTCCTTATTATAGCTGGTCGAGCTCCTGTAAGCCCAGTGTGCCCTGAAGTAAACCATGCAGTGCTTTGAGCATGTTGATTTGTTGCACTCTCCTCAAAGACAGACAGGTGAACTAGCTTACTTGCTTACTCA
Organism: Protopterus annectens; assembly: GCF_019279795.1. Classification (NCBI taxonomy): domain Eukaryota; kingdom Metazoa; phylum Chordata; order Ceratodontiformes; family Protopteridae; genus Protopterus; species Protopterus annectens. The sequence goes on along the minus strand of NC_056727.1, from coordinate 613,283,011 downwards.
GACATCCTAGCTTTACTGTTTTTTTTTTCCAATGTAGCTTATTTTCTGACAAGAGAACTAATGAATGCCCTGAAAAAATCTAGTGTTACTATTGTAGACATATTCTGATAAATACACTTTGTTTTTTTCACATTCAAATTGTAGTTTTTCATTTCTGCCACCACATACATCAGTGAACAGATGCATGGTGTATATCATATGAAATAGATGTATATTTAAAATATAAGACAAACTACACAGTACAAATGACTGAATAAGGAACTGGAACATAAAACATTCCAAGATGGAGATGAAAGAAGACAGGTGTTACTGATAGTTCGCAGACAGCTATGTCTTCCTTGCATGTTTGATCTGTCCCAAGGAACTCTGAACCTTTCTGTTGACCTATACTGTGATGCAGCATTGGGTAATGTATCCCAAAGTACTGTAACTCTATGCTTGAAGTAACATTTTCTCAAGTCCATCTTCAATCATCCTCTTTCTAGCTGGTACCAATGTCCTCTCCCTTTTGGCTGCTGCTCTTCAACCTCATTGTCCTCTAACAAGGCAGTATGTTCAGGTAATATTCCACCCATCTCTTATGATGTCTGTTGTACACATGACCAAACATATAACTATCTGTTTATAACCACCACCTCTATATAATTTACACTTTACTAGACCTGCACTGATTGCTTTCTATAAGTCCTCTAAGGAATGACATAGATGGTTATTAAAATCAGCCTTGTCTTTTAGTATTATGTGAGAAATTATATATGGTCTTTTCTTGATCAAATATGATATTAGATGCATAAACAGGCTTATCTACCTTACCAGCTATGGTGTAGTAATTTGTTGTAAGGAGTAATAGTTTGTCCAACTCAGTGGCTGCAAGAGTTTTGAGTTACGCTTCTTGTTTCTCTTTACATGCGGTGTTTGATGCTGTACAGAAAATTATTTGTATGCTTAGCATAGCAATATGCATCCTGCTGAATTAACTTGAGTATTGTTTTTGATTGTTGTATATAATATCAAACAGTGTATGTAAGGGGAAACAAGGATCATAGATGCAATCAATATAACCAGTGAACAAGGCAGGCTGCACTACGAATTAATTTTTGCATCATTAACAAAAAGGTCACTAATATTTCCAGTTGGAATTAAAGACGATAGCCTTTGAAAAATTCTTAACATATTGAGAAATATCTATGAGGCAAATTCTTCTCCATTGATATGAAATATCAGTCATTCACTGAACATTTAAATATCCCAGAAACTAGCAGTAAGGTCTTAAGGAAACACATCATCAAAATAAGGTGTGTGTGTGTGCAAGCATTCAGTCTCTAACTCCCTCACAAATATGTACTATAGAAGAGAGCACACTGTAACCACCTCACTAACATGTACTACAGAAGAGAGCACACTGTAACCACCTCACATTATGTACTACAGAAGAGCACACAATGCAACCACTCAAATATCTCCTACAAAAGAGAGCACACTGTAACTCCCTCACAAACATGTACTACACCAGAGGGTACACTCTAATTCCCTTACAAATATATACTGCAGAAGAGAGCACACTGTAACCACGTCACACTATGTACTAAAGATGAGAGCACACTGTAACCACTTCACAAGTATTTACTACAGAAGAGAGCACATTGTAACCACCTCACACTACATACTAAAGAAGAGAGCACCACCTCACAAATATGTAGTACAGAAGAAAGCACACTGTATGCACTACAGAAGAGATCACACTGTACCTCCCTCAAAAATATGTAGTACAGAAGACATCACACTGTAGCCACCTCACAACTATCTACTACAGAAGAATATGCACTGTAACCACTTCCATAATATGTACTAAAAAAGAGAGCACACTGTAACTCCCTCACAAATATGTACTACAGAAGAGCGCACACTGTAACCACCTTACAAATATGTACTACAGAAGAGAACACACTGTAAGCACCTCACAAATATCTACTACAGAAGACAGCACACTGTAACCATCTCACTAATATGTACTGCAGAAGACAGCTCACTGTAACCACCTCACATTATGTACTACAAAAGATTGCACACTGTAACCACCTCACAAGTATATAATACAGAGCACAGCACACTGTAACCATGTCACAGTATGTACTAGAGAAGAGAGCACACTGTAACCACCTCACATTATGTACTACAGAAGAGAGCATACTGTAACAACCTAACAAATATGTACTACAGAATACAGCACACTGTAACCCATCATAAATATCTACTACACAAGAGAGCACACTGTAATCACCTCATAAATATGTACAACAGAAGACAGCACAATGTAACCACCTCACATTATGTACTACAGAAGAGAGCACACTGATGCCACCTCACAAATATAGACTACAGAGCACAGCACACTGTAACCACCTCACATTATTTACTGCAGAAGACAACACACTGTAACTACCTCACAGTAAGTACTACAGAAGAAAGCACACTGTAACCACCTCATATTATGTACTACAGAAGAGAGAACACTGTAACAGCCTAACAAATATGTACTACAGAACACAGCACACTGTAACCCCTCACAAATATGCATGCTCTAACTGTCTCACAAATATGTACTCCAGAAGAGTGCACACTGTAACCACCTCAAAAATATGTACTACAGAACACAGCACACTGCAACAACCTCACAAATATGTACTGCAGAAGAGAGCACATTGTAACCACCTCAAAAGATGTACTGCAGAAGAGAGCACACTGTAATCACCTGACAAATATGTACAATAGAAGAGAGTGCACTGTAACCACCTCACACTATGTACTACAGAAGAGAGCATATTGTAATAACCTCACAAATATGTAATACAGAACACAGCACACTGTAACCCCTCACAAATATTTACTACACAAGACAGCATACTGTAATCACCTCACAAATATGTACTACAGAAGAGAGCGCACTGTAACCACCTCACACTGTGTACTACATAAGAGAGCATACTGTAACAACCACACAAATATGTAATACAGAACACAGCACACTGTAACCCCCTCACAAAAATCTATTACTCAAAACAGCACACTGTAATCACCTCACAAATATGTACTACAGAATAGAGCACACTGTAACTGCAGAAGAGTGCACACTGTAACCACCTCAAAAATATGTACTACAGAAGAGAGCACACTGTAACCACCTCACAAATAAGTTATACAGAACACAGCACACTGTAACCACCTAATAAATATCAACTACAGAAGGGACTACACTATAACCACCTCACAATATCTACTACAGAACAGAGTACACTGTAACCCCTTCACACTATGCACTACTGAAGACAGCACACTGTAACCCCCCCACAAATATGTACTGCACGAGAGAGCACACTGTAACTCCCTCACAAATATGTACTACAGAAGAGCACATACTGTAAGCACCTCACAAATATCTACTACAAAAGAGCGCACATGGTAATCACCTCATAAATATGCACTACAGAAAAGAGCACACTGTAACCACCTCACACTATGTACTACAGAAGAGAGCACACTGTAACCATCTCACTAATATGTACTAAAGAAGACAGCACACTGTAACTACCTCACACTATGTACTACAGAAGAGAGCACACTGTGACCACCTCACAAATATCTATTATAAAAGGGAGGACAATGTAACCCCCTCACAAATATATACTGCAGAAGAGAGCACACTGTAACCACCTCATAAACATGTACCAGTCTAGAAATACTAAAACTATATTTCCTATTTCAAGGAAACTAAAAATGACTAACGTCCATGTTGGGCCTTTCGGAAAACAAGCTTGTTCAGGACAAATGCACAAAATGTAATGAATAATAACAATGTGCACATGTGCCTTTGCACCTAATCTACCACTGCAATAGTGACAACACTTTTTGTCTTAAAGACAAATAGGTTACTGTAAAATTTCATTATCTACTTCACTTTCAGGCACATTGATACTATGGACTTCTTACATAAAAGATTGTTTAAAGTGTGTTTTAGTGAGGTTTTATTTTGTGAAAATATTGTTTAAAGGTGTTCTGAGGTTTTATTTTGTGTACCATGCTATATTATTCAGATTGGTAGACATGTGGTCACTTACATACAATGGCCAATGCGTCTAATTGTAAGAATCTCCTCATAGTTAACTCCCCATATCTGTAATTTTCATAATATATATATCATAAATCTGAGTTCATAGCACCTTGATTTAGGTTTGAAACTGTCATGCTCAGTGTTTATACCTGAATGAATTTAATTGTAGCTGCTCAAGGGTAAATTGGCCTGCTTTTCTAGCAACAGAGTTTATTCTTGCACAAATCTGAGCTGTATTTCAGTTGTAACAATGTTATATCTTGATCTCATTATATAATGGATGTTTATTGTCAAGCACTTATTTGAACCAGATTCTCAAAAGGATGGAAAATGTGTACATTTTTTATTTAAATAATGCATTTAGCTATACTGTAGTAGCTTTCACTAAAAAAACCAGCTAAGGTATTAGTATCTTTTGAAAATTCATTTTTTTAAAAATCTAACGATGTAACTTTATTTCACTTCACTTTTTACTTTATGAACCAGGCTTGATACAGTGTTTAAATTTGTAATTAAATGTTACTTTATGTTGTGACAATATGATATGCGGTACTGCAGCCATGCCAGACAGAAGTAGGCCAGTTTATGTATGACTTGTGCCAGCACAGGTGTCATTAGTATATCAAACTGATCTGTACAGATGCTTGTACTGAAAATGTATTTGTGAGCTTTGCTTGTGTTAATTGTGTTAAAATGTATCAACAGTGCACCCTGTTGAAATGAAGAGAAATGCACAAGTATTATGGTATCTGAATTAAATGTATGTGTTTTAATACAGGACACTGGCACAGCAATGGTTAACCAGCTGGCTTATTTTAAGAAAAATAAGGAAAATGTAATTGAGCTGTTAAATCATTGAACAGTCTTTAAATGGTAATAAAACCTTATAATAGAGATTTGCTTAATTAATAGTTGGAACATAAGCTGTAGTGCATTAGCAGTGTTTGTTAGGGAATGTTTAGTTTAGACTTTGTAGTAGCTAAGTTAGAATATATAGGTTGTAAGTTTAGGAAATGTTTTAAGTTTTATTACATGAAGCTTTTAAATATGTTTGTGTGTTTAACCTTGTTCATGTTTTTTCACATACCAGACCTATATAAGTCCTGGTCCAGGGGTAAAGTGGGTAGGCACTGGCTGGGGATGGGATGTAGGAAATGCTTCCAGATTATGTTTAGTATGCAGTTAATACATATCCATTGGATAATTTCCTTTATACTATTATTGGATAATTAGACCTGTCAATGTGGGAATTAGACTCATGGAACATTAAAGGGCTCCAGAACTTGAAGAAGAGGAAGCTGTTACTACACATATTGCTACAGGACAAAGCACTGTTTGCATTTTTACAAGAAACACACTTGTTAAATGATCAGTGGGATGATATTAGGAAAAAGAACTGGATTGTAGTGGCATCAGAAGGTAAGACAAACAGTGCTGGAGTAGCTATAATTATTAAAACTCAATACAAAGACAAGATTTTAGACTCTAAAGTGGATCAAAATGGGCGATGGTGTTATGTTATTTTATCGGATAATGCGTTTGATAAACCTCTTTTACTTTTAAATATATATGCACCATGTAATGACCAACAAAGTTTCATAACATCATTATATCCAATCTTAACACAGTATGATGGTTATTATTTTATTGTGGGTGGGGATTGGAATACCAAGTTGGATAGGTCTTGTCCACAAAGAGCATTTAATAAGCAGGCCGGGATAGCATTGAATGACTTTAAGGAAGATTTTCAATTATATGACCTCTTTTGTTATGCACATAATATTAATAATGCAATTAAGTATACCTTTTATTCACCATGCCACAAAATGTGGTCTAGGATAGATTTTTTCTTGATATCTAAAGCATTAATTAATTTGGAACCAGTAGTGGTTATTCATACTCGATATCTATCGGATCACTCAAAAATTTTTTCTAAAGATTTAAAAGATACAAGAATGCATAGAGGTTACAATTGGTCACTTAATCCAAATCTGTTAAATAAAAAGGATATAATAGATGGAATTGTAAAATATCTGAAAGGTTTAACAGATAGGATGAAGCTTCAGGAACATACTCCTGATATTGAATGGGCAGCAGCTAAATCCCAAATTAGAGGATTTCTTTTGCAAAATTATTTTATATATTTTATAATATTATAAGAAAAGGCAAAACAATGACATTCAAAAATTAGAAACAAAAGTGAAGCTACTCGAGAAAGAACTGATTCAGAATTTTAATGCTCAAACAGAGAAGGAAATGTTGAAGTGTCAAAGGGATCTCTTCTTGCTGCATAATAGTAGAGTAACACTTCAGGAGCATAGGTGTTTAGTGAAATATGCCAATAATGTTCAAATACCGTCAAAAGCATTGGCAAGGATTATAAATCAATTGAAAACAACTGTAAATATTTCGGAAATACAATGCAATGACACAGTGTATTCTAAAACTGAGGATATTATTGATATTTTCGAAAAAATCTATACCAAGGTTTATGAGGGTCAAATTGATAGATCTATACATAAACAGAATAAAAGATTCTTGCAAAAAATTAATTTTCCAAAATTAGAAGAGAGTCTGCAAGGTGATCTGATTAAACCTATATCTTCAGAGGAAATAGTATATGTAATTCAACATATGAAAGTACATAAGTCCCCAGTTCCTGATGGTTTGACAGTTGAATTTTATAAAGAGTTTGCTGATAGTTTTGGTAAAATATTGTCTCATGTATTTAACTACATAATCAGAAATAAAATTAGTGACCCTCACCTTAATGCAAAACAATCTTTATACATAAAGCTAATTCAGACCCCCAAAGCCCGGACAATTACAGGCCAATAGTATTAATAAATGTGGATATGAAAATTCTAACTACCATTATAGCATGTAGATTAAAAAAGATTATGATCCATTTAATTTCTAAGGAACAGGCTGGATTTATGGCAACTAGACAAACTAGTGATAATACACTTACACTACATAATATGATGATGTATGCTAAACAAAACAACTCTAATATTTATGCCCTTATAATAGATGCTCAGAAAGCATTTGATAGAGTGGATATAAACTTTTTGTTTGATGTGTTGCCTTATTTCAATATGCCACAGGAATTTATTCAGATACTACAAATATTATATAGTAATCCTTATACTATGTTATATATTAATAGGAGTTATTCTAAAAGAATACAGATTAAAAATGGCAGGGTTGCCCTTTGCCCCCCTTATTGTTTAACGTTTATTTAGAACCTCTGTTTTTATATATTAAGCAAAATCTGTATCATAATGCACCAATACTTTATAGGAATAAATTAGTAATGTCGGCATTTGCTGATGATCTTATTATTTATTGTACAACCCCAATTTCTGATAGTGAAAAGATATTAAATGCTATAAACGAATTTTCAGAAGTCTCTAATTACAAAATTAATTTGGAGAAAACTAGTATTTTCCCATTAAGAACCCCTAAACCTTTTTCATTAATGTCCCTGGTGGGGAAGATATCATGTAAAGAAAATATCAAATATTTGGGTATTAGCTTCTACGGATAATAAGGACTTTTATAGTAATAATATTAAACGAGTATGGGAACTAATAGTAGCTGATTGTGGCAGATGGAGGAATTTAAGACTACCGGTATTGGCAAAAGTATCAATAGTGAAAATGAATATATTACCACGAATGTTGTATCTCTTTAGGTCTGCTCAAGTATCAATTACAAAGACAGTTTTTAAACAAATTCATAAAGATCTAGCTAAATTTATTTGGGAGCCAAAGAAAACTAGAATATCGTATGAGAAATTAATGACCCCGAAGAGTAGAGGAGGACTTGAGTTACCGAACTTTGAAGTATACTATTTAATTGTGAATGCCAGCAGGTGTTTAAGAATTGCTAATTACGAGGTAATTAGTACAAAGTGGATACCAACTTGGGTGGTCTTGAATTACAAGCATATTCTAGATCAGAACATAAATCCTAAAGCTTTACCCTTTTTGGATAAAAGTAGTTTGATAAAGTATGGGATTATGGACCACTTAAAAACATATGTGTCATATTTGCAAAATTTATTCCAATCAGTAGACTTGTTGCAATATATGATGATTTTTCAGCCTTTCCATAGGAATCTCAATTTTAAACTAAATAATCAGTTGATTGATCTTAGTAAATTCCCATTAATAGTTAATTTGACTCTGATTGATGTTTTTAATAAATTTCATTTATCGGCTTCGCAAGTAAGACAGGAATTGAATCTTCCTAAGAGTTATATGGTTGTCATGAGACAAATCAGAGAACTTGCACTGAGTCATTTTGAAAACTTTAAACCGGTAGTCAGAATTGTGGATAAATGCTCTGAATTGTGGCAGGCTCTCCAACAGGAGGTCAAATTTATAACAACAACAAATAAATTAATTAAAAATTTAAAATTTCAGGATAAAATTCTGTTGTCAGGGTATTGGGTAAACAAAATGACAGTAGCAGATAATCAGGTATTAAAAGCAATTGATTTAACAATAAAATCGGTCTCCTTTCAAAAGTTGATGTATACGCAGTTGATGATTTGGAATAATGCTTATTATACTCGTCTTAGGTTACATAAATTTAATCCTAGGAATTCTCCAACTTGTCCATATTGCACAAATCAAACGGTGGATCTTCTTCATATGTTCTGGAGCTGCAAGTGTATATATAAACTTTGGAACTCTCTTAGAACACAACTACAAAAGATGGGTTATCAAAGTTCAACGTTATCATGGGAGTTTATGATTCTACATGTTCCTCCAAGAGAGCTCTCTAGGTCACAAACTATAATATGTATGAATATTTTTTGCTGATGAAGTTATATATAGCTACAAATTGGCTAGAACCAGACAAGACATCATGGGATAATTTCAAGCTTGTGGCTATAAAGCATATATTAGCACATAAATTACTCCTGAAGCAAAGTAACAAAAATATTAATAACCCGAAAATATGGGAAAAGGTTTTTAACATTATATTAGCATAATACTGTTATTAGGAATATATTAAAGTTTGGATGCATATGTGGAGGAAACAATGTTTTGAAAACATGTATGATATGTATTTACACAAAGTACTTCTACAAATGTTTTGGCTTTGTTTTTCTTCCCTGGTGTTTTCTTTTTTGGATTAATGACGATTTTTATATGGAAGCATTTCATGTAGATATTGTATATAGTTTTGATAGTAATAGTAGTGAATTATGTCTGTGATTTTATTGTATTCTGAAAATATATATCAATAAAAATTTATTATGGAAAAAAAAAATCATTGAACAGTACCCCACAGTGCTGAGTAGGCCCAGAGATGGTAGGTCTGGGAGCAGACATTATCTGTTAGCTTTTGTAAAGAAGGGGGGGGTGTTGTAAATGTTTCTGGCTCCTAGGCATTACCATAAAAGCTCTAAATATGAATTGTAGCAATCTGCTAAAGTCCTGTCTCAAACTTCAGAAGGAGATATTGTGGGAACCTAGAATCAGGTGACCAGATGAGGTAATTCTGCAAGTCATCTTGGATATTATATTTTACAGGGAGTAATCTCAGAGGGTACCGTATTCTGTTTGGGGCCCTGACTGGAAAGACTGCTCACGTATATCATCTTGCCTTGCCCAAGTAAGTTATTATGGAACAGTATAAGACTCTTACATTCAGTCAGGAATATAGTGAAGATTAGTTTAGATATTGTTTTTCTTTATTTGGATGAGTCTGCCCATTAATATTTTCTGTGATTTGAACTCTGTGGTTTAGTGTGGATATATATTTAGTATTTTCTTGTTCTTTTATTATTTATTATTAAATATATTTAAATCTTTCATTGTGGCTGGTCCTTTTTAGAAAATATTAACCTTTGAGATTATTTATATTTATTTGGTGACACTGTGAAGGCCTAGCCATCTTGGTGAATTACTACCATTTGTATTAGTATTAATATTACACAGTATAATTGGATACCCTTTTAAGAGCCTTATAGTTACTGACTGGTGGCAGTGGTAACAATCTTATAGTCTGGGCAAAACTGATAAAGCGAGTAATCTGTGCCAGCCTTTCCCAGGTGTGTTTTGTGTGTGTGTGTGTGTGTGTGTGTGTGTGTGTGTGTGTGTGTGTGTGTGTGTGTGTGTGTTTTTTTTTGTTGTGGAAATTCAATCTTAAAGAGTGTGCATGTCAGCTAGTTGGGACAGGGACACAAAGCACTGGGTTTACAGAGAGGGTGCTGGAGGAATTTGTTTGGACACTCAGCTGAGGACATAACCCTACATCTGTACCAGTGAGAGTCTTATTGGGGATCTGGAGGGAGACAGATATAGACACTTCCAGACCCTGGACTGAATTTGTTCCCTATGTGCTCTTAAGTGAAATTGCACTTGATGCAGTGAGGTCTGTATCTGGAAATACTGAGTGTATCCACTTGTATTCCAAGTGGATGTCCCTCTCCAGTGTCAGTGGTGAGGATTCAGACTCTTTGATTACTGGCCCAGCATGGGGACAACACATAATGGTGCCCATCACATATTGGCAGCAATGGTGGGTGTCACATTATAATTGGTTGGCAGTGGTGGGACCATCACATGCTCACATATTGTTGATTGGTGGTGTGGATATTGAATACCTGCATTCTGTAAGTAGTGGTCATTAAAGAAGGTGTTTGTACTCTCAAGCAGCCACAAAGTAGACATTCAGAGTTTCAGATCACAATAGTTATATTTACTTACTTTTTGTTAGCTTAGATAGTCAAGGAGATCAGGCAATGATGTTAGCAGAGGATTATGGCAAGCTGAAAAGGAACCAGTTGGCAGAGATATGCCAAGCTAAAGGGGGGCATGCTTACCTGACTAAAGTGGAAATGATTGCAGCTTTAACCACAGCTGCAGCACAAACCAGTAACCAGGGGGTTAACCAGTTTGGTAATGGGAATTTGCAGCCCTCAGAAACAGGACAGTTCAACTTTTCCTCACTCAACTTAAAAATCCATCTGGAGTTAAAGAGAATTGAACTGGAGGCCAAACAGTTGGAAGTAGAATCAGCAGACAGACTGCAGTAAATGGAAGCTGAAGAAAATGAGCGGCAGAGGCAACATGAATAGGAAATGCTGACTCTTCACCAGGGTCATGGATCTAATGTGGAAGGAAGAAACCATACCCCAGAAGCAATAAAGGCCAGTAAACTTATGATTGAGTTAAGCACTGTTTATTACAATGTTTTAAGTTAACACCTGAGGCTTGCAGAAAAAAATGTTTACTAAGCATAAACACAAGGCAGATGAAAGAGCATGTGATTATATTGCTGAACCAAGCACTTATTCTCATATGGGTGAGTGGGTGTCAGATCACCAGTTTTCAAGGGCGGACAGACTTTTGGTGTGGGAACAAGCCCTTAGCACCTTGCCTAAGGACATGAGAATCTGGTTGGGAGACAGGGAATACAACTCTGCAGATGAGTTGGGAGAAAAGGGAGACCTATACCTAGCAAACAGGGCATCATTGCACAGGAAAGGGAAACCCAGTGCTGCACATGGATATAAAATAACCCATGGTTGGCAGCCTAAACCACCCCAATAGAGTCCACCAGTAACAGGGGAAGCCACTAGTTCAGGTACAGAGCCAGGATCAAGGGTTAAATGTTTTAAATGTAACCAGTGGGGTCATGTAGCATATAGATGTCCACAGAGGCAAGGTGGAGAACAAAAGGTGGGGGAGCCAGCAAGTGGGAATAATAGAATGCCAGTGATAAGTTATCTGGAGACAACAGAGGTATGAAACTACCAGCATAGTTTATATCCAATCTTGGTAGCTGGAAAACAGGCCACTGCCAAGAGAGACACATCCTCTGATGTAACCATTGTGAAGCCAACAGTGGTTAAAGAGGAGCAGTACTTGCTTGGGCAGTCCACTCCAGTCAGAGCTTTAGAAGCGATCCCATTTCAAATGCCTTTGGCTAGGGTTCACCTTGACTGGGAGGATGGAAAAGGAAGCAAGCAAGTAGATGTGTTTGAGGATATCCCTGCAGATGTCTTGATAGGGAATGATTTTGATAATGCAGCACCTTGTGTGCATGCAGTAACATGAAGTCAGGCTTGGAGATAGGCATTTGGGTCTAGTAGCCTGGGGGGGACCCAAACAGACCACACACCTGAAGCCAGGACTGGTGATGTGGCTACTTCAGTGAGGGAGCTACCCTGTAGCAGTGAGAATGAAGGTGAGCCACAGCTACTAATGGGTACTGATGTTCCCTTGGACAGAGTGACTGCAAGGGCGGAGGTAAGTAGTAGTACCCAGGCTGACAGTGAGGCACCACAGTCAGAAGAGACGAGACTTCCTGTGGAAAGGGAGCTGAGAAGAATTACAAAAAGAGAACTGAGACAGGCTCATCTCTCAGAAGCTACATTACAAGGCTTGAGGGAGGTAGCTAAGGAGGCACCTGATTCACAAGGAAAATGGGATTCTGTATACAGGAACAAAGGGTTGCTGTATAGGGAGTGGACCCCTGAATGAAGGCTAGAAGGTGGGGTAATATAGCAGTAGCAGTTGGTAGTGCCCAGAGCCTACTGCCTGGCACTTCTAGCCATAGCCTATGATATTCCCTTTGCCAGTCATATGGGCATAAATCATACCAAGAGAGATATTATGCAGAACTTTTACTGGGCTGGGATTTCCAGGGATGTAACAGGGTACTGCAGGAGTTATGAGCAGTACCAAAAAGTAAGCAAGGCAGGAGACAAGATCAAAGCTTCTTTGATGCCTTTACCTGTGATAGAGGAGCCATTGCAGAGAATAGCTATGGATATTGTGGGGTCTCTGAGTACACCAAGTTCCGCAGGGAAGAAGTATATCCTAGTGGTAGTAGATTATGCTACTAGATATCCTGAGGCAATGGCTCTGTTCTCCATCGAGGCAAAGAAGGTAGTAAATGCTTTGCTAGATATTTTCAGCAGGGTAGGTTTCCCAAGAGAAATACGACTGACAGAGGTGCTAATTTCATGTCAGACTTGCTGGTTTGTCTGTGGATGTGCTATGGGGTGAAGCACCTAAAGACCACCCCCTACCACTCCCAGATTAATGGCCTTGTGGAGAGGTTAAACTTTATGCTAAAGACATTGCTACAGGCATTTGCAGACCAGTTTAACTCACTGAATCCAATGGAGCTCAGGAAGTTTGCACTGTAACTTCCAATGGGTGGATCCATAGCCTTTTGACAGAATCAAAGTGTGTCTTCACATTTCAAACAAATGTTCATGCCTCTGGAACCATAGGTATCATGAAAGAAGTACAAATAGCAAAGTATTCAGCACAAGCTATTTTTATAGTGTTAGTATTATTTAGGCACTAGGTCTTAAACTGAATTTTATAACTCACAGTAAACACAGTAACTCTTAAATTTGTAATATTTTGTACACAACTTATAATATCTCAGCAACCACTCCAGTTACACACACACTGTAAGTAGCATTTCATTCATCTAGCTGAGATCTTTTATATGAGGCTAAGGAGTTCTGTCATTGTTACTTGGTTGCTGAGATATTTAGAAAAGTTCGAAAATTGTAGCTATATAAATTAATATTATAAAAACAACAGTTATTAATATCTATTTACCTGCACTAGATAGAGGTCAAATATTAATGCAGTTGAGTTTGATATTGTGTGAGCTCCAAGATGAAATATTTTAAAAAACTTCTATATAGCATGGTTTTGGAATTACTGATGCAAATATGAAAAAGCAATATTTAACACCTAGAGGTGACAGTAGGAGTTAACTGCAGATACACCTGGAGGCATCACATGGATGTAATGAGTTAAAAGAGAGTGGGACAAATATTTGCCCCATCTGTTGTTTACTTGTAGAGAGGAACCCCAGGAATCCACAGGTTTTTCACCCTCTGATTTGCTGTATGGGCATAGGGTGATGGGGCCTCTAGATTTGATTTGTGATGAATTGGAGGGTGAGTGCAAATCCCACAAGAAGTCTGTTGTGGCATATGTTCTAAACCTCAGGACAAAGCTCAGCTTGCTCATGGACTTGGCCCAGGAGAACCTGGCAGGAGTCCAACAGCAAAAAAGGTCTGGTATGACATGAATGCTTGAGCCAGAGAGTATGCTGTAGGATAGCAAGTGATGGTGCTCATTCCTGTCAGACATTAAACTGCAGGTAGCTTGGGAGGGACCATTCAAAGTGGTAAGGAAGGTCAGTGATGTTAACAATATGGAAGAGCTACTAGACAGGAGGCAGGGGTACACATTGTGTCATGTTAACATGATGAAACCTTTCATGACACAGAGGCCCTTGTGCTGAGTATTTGCAGTAAGAGGCAGGAGGAGTCTGAGGGAGATCTATAGCTACAGTGAGCCAACCAGCAAATTCCCAATTATTAGGGTGGAGCCTAGGGTTGCAGGCATATGATATGACAGTGCAACACTGTAGTGGGTTCAGCAATGCAAAGACAAATGGAATCTCAAAACAGGGAATGTGGTAACATATTCCCAGATAGGCTTATTTCTCTTAAACCACGTTTCTCAAGGGTCACTTGAAAAACTAGATTGAGTCTTCAAAGGGGGGAGAGATGTGATGATAGGAGGTACTGCCAGCCATGCCAGGGAGAAGTAGGGCAGTGGATATATAGCTTGTGCCTACACAAGTAGCTGGAATTTTGTAAATAATTGTATGTCATTAGTATATCAAACTGATTTGTACAAATGCTTGTGCTGAAAATGTATTTGTGAGCTTTACTTGTGTTAATTGCTTTAAAATGTATCAACCGTACACCCTGTTGAAATGAATAGAAATGTACATGTATTATGGTACCTGAATTAAATGTATATGTTTTAATATAGGACACTTGCACAGCAATGGTTAACCAGCTGGCTTATTTTAAGAAAAATAAGGGAAATGTAAATGAGCTGCTAAATCATTGAATGGCATCCCACCGTGCTGAGCAGGCCCAGAGACAGTAGGTCATGGAGCAGCCATTATCTGTTAGCTTTTATAAAGAAGGGGGGAAAGTGTTGTAAATGTTTCTGGCTTTAGGCATTACCAAAAAAGCTCTAAATGTGTATTGTAGCAGTCTGCTAAAGTCCTGTCTCAAACTTCAAAAGGAGATATTGTGGGTACCTAGTGTCATGTGACCAGATGAGGTCATTCTGCAAGTCATTTTGGATATTATATTTCACAGGGTGTAATCTCAAAGGGTAGAGTTTTCTGTTTGGGAGCCTGAATAGAAAGACTACTCACGTATGTCATCTTGCCTTGCCCAAGTAAGTTATTAGGGAACAGTATAATTCTCTTAGAGTCAGTCATGAATATAGTGAAGATTAGTTTAGATATTATTTTTCTTAATTTGTATGAGTCTGTCCATCAATGTTGTTTTCAATATTTTCTGTGATTTGAACTCTGATTTACTCTGAATATATATTTAGCATTTTCTTGTTCTTTTATTATTTATTGTTAAATACATTTAAACATTTCATTGAGGATAGTCCTTTTTCGAAAGCATTAACCTTTGAGAGTATTTATATTTATTTGGTGACACTGTGTGAGCCACTCCAGAAGGACTAGCCATCCTGGTGAACTACTACCATTTGTATTAGCATTAATATTATGCAGTATAATTGGATACCCTTTTAAGAGCCTTATAGTAACTGACTGGTAGCAGAGATAACTACCTTATAGTCTAGGCAAAGTTGATAGAGTGGGTAATCTGTGCCAGCCTTTCCCAAAGATGTATGTGTGTGTGTGTGTGTGTGTGTGTGTGTGTGTGTGTGTGTGTGTGTGTGTGTGTGTGTGTGTGTGTGTGTGTGTGTGTGTGTGTGTGTGTGTGTGTGTGTGTGTGTGTGTGTGTGTGTGTGTGTGTGTGTGTGTGTGTGAGAGCAAATGAGTGAAGTGCGAAAGCATTCCAAGACTGTGTGTGTCAGCTACTTGGGACAGGGACATGAAGCACTGGGTTTACAGAGAGGGTGCTGGAGGACTTATCTTGGACACTCAGCTGAGGACCTAACCCTACAGCTATACCAGTGGGGAGTTTTATTGGAGATCTGGAAGGAGATGGATATAGAGTTCTCCAGACCCTTTGCTGAGTGTGTTCCCTGTGTGCTCTTAAGGGAAATTGTACTTGATGCAGAGAGCTCTGCATCTGGAAATACTGAGTTTATCCATTTGTATTCCAAGTGGACGTTCCTCTTCAGGGTCAGTGGTGAGGATTTAGGCTCTTTGATTTCTGGCCCAGCATGGGGACCACACATAGTGGTGCCTATCACATATCAGCAGCATTTATGGGAGTCACATATGTCATTATCAATCTTGGTTTTTTCTTGCTTTTGTTTTTCTTTTTTACTATGACTACTACATGGAACATTTTCCCCTGGGTCTCATTGATTAATGAATTTTTTCCAGTACAAATGATTAGCAAAGTATATGAATGATAATAATAACAGCAACAACAACCATTTATTTATTTATTTATTTTTATTTTTATTTTGTTTTCCAAGTTTGTCTGACTTGTTTTAGTCAAATAATCCTTTTCACTGGAGGCCAGGGAAAAATCTCCAAAATATATCAGACATTTTAAACACTTGTTCAGTATTATAAATGAAAAGACATTGAGTGATATACATTAATAATTGCACAAATATTTATTAATTAGATTACATTTGTTTGAAATAAATGGAATTATTACAGTATAAAAGATATTTATGCATTTAGTAGTTGTTGAATATTGGGCATTTGATAAGGTACATTGGTGGGTTTGTGAAATAGATAATAGTTATTGGGCCAGATTCCAAAAGACTTGCTTTCAGAGTAAGTCACTTACTCAAGACTTGCTGTCAGAGTAAGTGACTTACTCCAAAAGAATGTTTTTTTTTTTTGGATATGGTCCCCGGTGCAAGCCTGTTTATAGACAGACCTTACTCTGAAGTAAGTCATTTATGGTATTAAGCAGGTTTAGAGACAATTATATATGGCTATCATATAGTTTATATTAAAAATATAGAGGTGGCATGAGCAATGTTACAAAACTATATATATGGCTGGGAGATGCTAGTAAAATTATTCAGGTGTTAGTAGAGGCCGGTTGTGGGGAATAGGATTCTGGTTTGATGATTTGGCAAGCTGAAGATTACAGTGGCATTATTTTTGAAAGTTGTGAAATATTTATTTTCCCGCTCATCAGGATTTAATAAATTCCATGTAGGCACTGTGTACAACCTACACAGAATGCATCCATGTACATGGCCACGGTCCCCTCAGTGGCATGCCATGCATATTAATGATGGCGTGTTGCCAAGGGAGAGCATAGGAACACGGATACTGAATCAGTGTAGAGAGATGTGCAGAGGCTACCCATGGTTGTGGATGCCTGGTCAGATGTTAAGTACACCTGGCGCCCATGCACTGTTGAAATGCTGTGAATTATATTAAATGTGCAATATTTATTTATTTTTTTATTTTATTTTTCTGTATGTTTGCGCGGAGTGCATCAATGTCCAGCCACACTTCATATAGACAGCTGACACATGCTACACATCTAGAAATAGAAACCGGATGTAATTATTGTTATTTACAGGTTTGTTTAAATGTGTTTGCGCAATGCAGAGAGGTGCTCAGCAATGATAACAGGCAGACCAGTAGTATATGTGAAGGTATACTAGTTTTCATAATATCCAAGTAGCTAAATTGGTAGAATTATGGCTTTATGTGTAGTAGATCCTGGGTTTGAGTCCATAGCAGGCAGAACATGCCTGTAATTTAATGTACTATTTTTGTATAACTTGATAAAATTGTAAAATATGGCACTGCTGTGCTCTGCTCAGCTCTGCTCAGCCATGCTAAGCACTGTATAAACATGACAATGGCTGCTAATGTTTGAGCATGCTGAGCTTTGCTAAAAACCACTCCTGAGTGAGTTTTCACACTGCTTAGCTCTGCTTAGCTGGTTTTCGCTATGTTAAGCAACACAACACTTTTTTGAATGTTGCTCAATGATGTTTAAGGGCAAGAAAACAGCCTTAATTAAGTGCAGTTGGCAGGAATTCTGCATGATTCATTGGAGTTCAATCAACTGTTGATATGACAGGCACTGCTGATGAAAGGTGCATGCTTTTGGGTGCAGAAGTGGGGTATTCAAGAGTCCAGGGTCAAGGTTGGGCTCCATGAACCCAGGTTGATGCAGGGCAGTTTCCTGGGCTCAAAGTGTAAGGTAGAGGCCTGGGACCAGCTGACCAGAGAACTTACCAGTATTACTGGTATCCCCTGCTCAGGTGAGCAGTGTTATCATCACCATGATTACATGGAAAGGAGAAAAAGGGGAACCTTGGACACCTGGGTCCAACAAGCAAGTGATGGGAATGCTCTACAAGTATGTAAGTCTTTTTTTCAACTGTCTTACCAAAATGCAGGCTGAATGTCTTCAAAACTGGTATGCATGATGGTGTGCTTCGCTCCCAACAGCTCCAGCTCCAATGTCAAGTCCAATGCTAGGCACCTGGCCAGGTTGCACCATGAGTGTGGTAAGTATGGATGTATTATCCTAACTGTAGTGCAATAGGCAATAAAGAGTAAAGCATTTACTGCAATAAAGTATAAACAAGAAAATCTGTAGTGCAATAAATGGGCAATTAGAGCTATAGTTCAATAAATTAGCAATAACAACTGTAAAAACAATAAACAATACCAATAGCAGTAAGCAAAATGGTGTACAGCAGGATTGTGTTGTCATAACCATTGCAGTAGAGTTGTATGCATTGAGTCTGTATTTTAAGGTTACTGCAGTCCAGTATAACACTGTAATAGCTGTAGAATGCAAATCTAATGGCCTACAAACTGTATTGCTTAACTCATAGTACAGTTCAAGACTGTCCCCAAGCCAGTATTGATCACATAATGCCATCTGCTCCTCAGACTTCAGGTAATAAAGGTATATATGTGAGGTAGCCCAGTCCATAGGCAGATATTGCATGTGGACTTCACAAATAGTTCAAACAAATAACAATAAAAAGTGTTCACCAGCATTGTTTATTCTAAAATAAAGCTGTCATAATATATGCAGCATGGTTGTATTCCATGCATGTGTGTTCTACTGTCACTGCAGTCTATTATAACTCTGTAATAGTACTAGAATTCCAGAAGAATGTCCTGTAACTTGTATTGCTCAGTTCATAGTATGGTTCCAGGTTATCTCCAGGCCAGTATCAGTCACTTAGTAGTAAGCAGTGGCTCAGTAGCTCAGTCTGTTAAATGCCTTGTACACAGTACATTTTGTCACACACAGTCTTGGGTTCAAATCCAGTGGTATATAGCACTTAATTTTCAGTATCAGTCACGTAATGCCCACATTTTCTCTCTCCCCAAGAACAAAAGGCATATGGGTGAGGTAGCCCATGTTATGAGCAGATATTGTGTTTAGATTTCACAGAATGTTAAAATCAAAACCAAGAAAGTGTTCATCAGCATTGTTGATTCATAAATAAATCTATGCAATCCCAGTATGGTTGTATCACTTGCATGACTGTATTAAGTTGCTGCAGTCAATTATTTCATGATTTGCAGATGTCCCCTGCAGTCATAGCTATTGGGTTCTACTCCCATACCTGCCAACTAAGGCATGATGGCTGTCTAGTTTATGTACTGTACACAAACATGCCTCTTAAGTGTCATGATTTCTCATAATGTAATTAAATCTGCCTAATCCATGTGTCACATGATTACCAGATAAATGATTACCTGGAATGCAATGGTATTACCAAATCCATTTTCAGAACACCTTGGTAGTTATATAAGTCCACATTATATGAAACTGTTCTGTGTAGTTGTGTGCCGGCATTTGTTACTGCTTGCCCCATACTATACTATGCTATCAGCTTGACAGGTATGTACATGCTACAACAGCTATAGCAGAATTGTAGTCACTGTAATCACAACTGACACTACACACCAGTGTTTGCAACGATATCATCTGCAATGTCACTAATGGAATGTTTTTCTCACTCTCTCCCCCACCCCTTATCTTAATTTATTCATTATTATTATGGATTATTATGATTTGATATTAACATAATTTGTTAAACTAAATATATTTTGGAAAATGTGGTTGATTATTGTTATGTTGTATTATGTTAAACTGTTTTGTGGGCCTTATGGTTTATTTCTTACTCGCATGCTGTTACCATAATGACTGTTATGTTACTTAATGTTGTGTTGCACATAATATACATTAATATGTATTTGGATTAATAAATATGATGTTCCATTCTGTTAATACTAATAATGGTTTGGTTATTACTAACCATAACTTATTGCTGTACCTCAAATACTAACAATGGTTTGGTTATTACTAACCATAACTTATTGCTGTACCTCATTTACCACAGCATGTCAAGGTAGGCTGGTTCCAGCTGTTTCTCCTACCATTTCTTAACCAGCCAAGGCAACAGGTCCCAGCACGTCTGAGACCCAGACCAGTGGTGCTCACTCTGCTACCCCTGCCCTACCTGCAGCATCAGGTAGTACAACCCCAGGGGATGGGGATGGGCCCCCTTCTGGGAGTGGTGGCAGAGGAAGAGTTGTCACCTGGGCTGAGCTGCTGGTCTTGGTGCACAGGATATTCCACAGTAGCTATGACTGCTGCCTGTGCTGAATTGAGGACATGCTGGCCAACCTGGTGGGGCAGGCTAGCCCTAGTGCCCAGTCTCCAGCACAGCCACCCTTGGGTCAGTGATGGAGCAGTGCCAACAGTCCCATGGGTCAGAATGTGAGTCCCACTGCTGCCATCTGGAGGTGCATGGGACTTGGATTCCACAGCACTCTCTCCATCCAAAGCATTCACCCCCATCATGTGTCACACATTGCCCCTGTCTACTGTCTTGTCTGCTTGCAAATGCACCCTCACCTACCCAACTTACATCCCCCACATGTATCTATGCCCCTTCCCCAACATTCCACTCTCACCTTAAAAAAGAAAAAAAAATGTTCACCTGTCCCAGAAAAGAAATATCATCCCATACATAGCTCTCCATTTTATACATATTTCCACTGGACGCATGCAGTTTGGTCCAATTGGCTTCACAATGCGGTTATATTGTCCTCACCCCTCTCTCTGGGGTGGAGAGTTCAAAGTCATGTACAAATTCTGTCAAAGTGCATAGTTGTCGATGTACAAGGAATGGATAGCTATGGTTCTTTCCTATACTTTTCCTGCACATCCCTACCTGCCTTTCAATATGTTTTCCCCCTGCTTGCCCCCATTTCACCACTTTCCTATCTCCCCTTTTTTCTTTTCTGTATATTATTTTAGCACAGCACTGTGTGATGAGCCCTGTCATGCAGCTTCGCTTAGCTCAGCTAAATAGAGCTATAATAACTATATGTGCTTATACCACTGTAAGGCACATGTACAAAATCAAAACCTCTGCCATGTTTCAAACCCAAACCCATCACTCCTATAGCACACTGCATTAACCCACCACACCACACAACTCTTTATTAAAACAGGTGGTTTAAACAAAACACAGTAATTGCCAGTTACAGTCATTAGGCATGTTTCAGCAGTGTTGCACACTGCACTGCACCACACAAACTGGTATAAAAAGTAATGGAAAAATGTGAGGTTAATTTGGACTCTGGTACAATAGTACAGACTAGACAGACAAAGACATGATTATGGATGTAAGTGAGGTCTGTGATAGCAGGTAAATGTGTCCTTTTATCAGCATCATGTAGAAAGACATCTGCTAAGGCATCAAAGGCAAAGTACATGTACAACTGGGACCCTTGTGCAGAAATACATCCATATAAAGCCATGCACATACTGATGGATGTAAAAAATGTTTGTCACAGCATGTATGTGTGCACACATATCTTGCAAATACAACTGCTGTAGCAGTGATTCAGTAGCTCAGTCTGTTAAATGCCTTCCATATAGTAGATTTTGTCACACACAATCCTGGGTTCAAATCCAGTGTTGTGTTGTATTTCAATTACATTACTGTGAAGACAACAATTAATGAATTACTCATGCACTCTTTATCCACACAAAGCATTGCAAATTAAATAACTGCTTTTCAGTGCTGGAAGTCACAGGCCTGCAGGTAGAGGTACACTTCACACATCCATATAGCATAACTATATGTCATCTAGTACTCCGTTATTGACACAGTTGCCTAACATACATACTATAAACACATGCCTTAATTGGAGTGTAAAAGGTATCCTCACCCTGGGTCTGCCTTTACAACAAGGCTGACACAGCTGACACAGGTACACCTACAGCTTGTTGTCCTCCAAAGTGTTCACACCCTCTGCCTATGTCTATTACCTACAACAGCAGCTGACGCTTGTGGTACACACAGTTCTATGTAAAGGTTTCTGCTACAGACCTACCCTTTGCAATGATGTGGTCTCCTCACCCCAGTAATGTCCATCTCAACAGCTAAGAAAGGGGCCCTGGTCTGAATGAAGGCCTTATATACTGCACGGTGGTTACATGTCATTGGCTAATGATAGTGCAGTTCAGCTGTTTTGGCTGCAATTAGTATATCAATGCCACAGATTGGTTTAGAGGCAATTACCTGCTAATGAGAAGCATGTTAAAAATGCAAGCAGTTGGCTATGGGAAAACATTCTGTATGAGACTTTCCTCACACAGAGGATGCTTTTGAGAAACATTACTAGATGCACATTTCATCAGAGGAGTACTGCACTCCACCGGGTAGGTAACTGTTTTTTGTGTATAGCAGGATGCAGATTTGAGGATGGAGGTATAGGGAATAGGGGTTACAGTGGTAAGCCTGTCATAGCTCTGTGGTAATGACATGTCATTGATATCCTGCTGTCTTACACCTATAGGGTACGTACAATACATCAGGATTGCATTGCCTTTTGTCATTGTGACACACTGATTCTTGTTGAACTGTCCATATATAGTGGTTGTAATAACACACTGCTTTTTGTCTGGCACTGGTCTTATGACATATTATTGGGTGGTTGGCCTTAGGGAACACACCACAGTGGACTGGAGTGTTGCGTGTATGATCATACAGTAGAATCTCTCATGGCATACAAGGAAATACCTCGGTATTGATACTATCTTGGCTGTATTCACACACGTAGTATGCTGTCACACTGTGGAATATAACATGTGTGAGAAAGCAGTTTATAGTGCCAGCCATTTTGTTCTTGTTGTAGCTGTACATAGTGGGCATCCATTTATCTGATCCTGTAACGTGTTTCCCTTTTATTGTCTTTTCAGGAATAATGCAACATAGATGCCATGCCCCCTTCTCAGATGTGGAGAATGAATTAATATTTGAATGACTATGGCAGTATCATCACATCCTGCTATCCAGGGGGAGGCATAACAGGGAGCAACGGGTTGCATTGTGGCAGACCTTGTCCAGGATGTGAATGCCACTGGCCACCAGGACAGGACATATGAGCAGGTTCAACACCATGCAACAGACATGGTGAATGCTACATGATGAAGGGCAGCTGATGTAGCCAGGGATCATGCCATCACTGGTGGAGGACCTGCAGGGGAACGACCACTCTTGGCCACTGAGTAATTCCTGGCAAACCTAGGGACTCACAACAGCTCTTACATCATGGAGGTGGTTGCCACAGTGTCCACAGCAGAGGAGCATGCAGGTAAGCTTACTGTGATCACCACAGTAATACTGTAGCAGACATTCTGTCAGGCTGTACATATCTTTACGTTGGTGTCAGGTCTATGTGTTTTAGGGGGGTGGAGTTTAGGCTCAGTTGTAAACTCATACTCAGAATGTCATCAATACATCAAGTAATACAGTAGCTACTGTACATGTGAAATATATGCATGTATTACCTTGTTTTGCTGCAACATGTAGTGATACTGACATTACCTCACCTTCGCCTTTTTATAGGTCTGTCAGGTGTTGTCCAAGGCATTGGTCCTGCTCCTGGTAAACTTGATACTGTTTTGTTATGGAAAATATATATGCTATTAAAGTTAAGGGCCATAATAATGCCCTGTGTACACCTAATTGTGTGTGTAAGCAGAGTAGAATGTTTGTATGTGCCATTCTGGAACATTTACCTAAGGTTCTTAGAGTGAGTAATCACAGGAGTGTAGTTGAAAGAACAGAAATACTTTTGCCCTTATAGTTAAGAGTGAAAAGGCTCCTGGCTTCCATGAGGTAATTAATCTGACATGCCTTTTACAAACCGAAAGGTTGATGGTACATACCTTAGGAATTGAAACTTTTATTTGTATGCATTTGTTAATATAGGTGTACTGGGTTTTATATGTTGTTTTATCAAGTACAGTTTCATACTGAATAACTAAAAGGTAAATTGTACTGGTAAAGTTTCACTTGATTTAGCTGATGTGGTTGTTATACAGGCCATGAGTTGAACATGCATTTTGCTGTGAGGAAGTCTGTTGTGCATGAAAGTGGAGGTGAGACGTGAGACTGGTAATGCAGTTGTGGATACTCATTATTATGAGTCTTGGTGGAATTCCCATACATAATAGTGCAGGTAGTAAGTACTGCTTTGGTTTTCACAGGTGACTGGGGGTGGTTGGAGTCCCTCCCCCACACAAGCTGATGGCAATGTCTCTTCGGATTCTGATGATGATGGTGGCCACAATGAGACACAGGTGGGGTTGTCAGGGGCTGAATCTGTCCCAGAGGTTGACATCCATCTTTTGCCCCCATTGTCACTGCACACAGTCAGTATAGCCACACATATCCAGTCCCCAGAGGTCACAGATTTTGGATAGTCAGAGGGTGGAGACATTGAACAGGAAAGTGTGGCAACTATGTCTCCAATGAGTGTAGACATTGGCCATAACCAGAAAGCTGGTGAGGTCCCACACAGGCGGCTTGACAGAAGTGCTTCTAGGAGGACTGCTGCCTGTCCATCACCTGTTGCAGGTGTCACATCATGGATCACTTGGCACATGTTTTGGGCCATCATGGAGGCACAGGTATGTTCTGAATGTAACACCAGATGCATGCTTAGGGTTATGGATGCAGCTGTGCTGGGGACACCCTGGATCAGTTCACTGATTCACTGATGCAGTGGACAGATGGTGGGCTGAGACAGTGTCTGTCTCAGACAGCACATTGTCTGTGCTGGAACGTCTGGTTGGAGTTGGGCATCAGACCCATGGACATAGGTCAGCAACACTATATGCTGAGAATCCACATGGCCATGCACGGTCACACCCCATAGTGGCAGTACATCTAGTCCTACAGAGGGGAGTGTGCTGTCCACACCACAATGTGGCAGGCCACGTGCTCATGGTCCTGGGTGTTCCCATGGGGACACTGTCCCAGTAGACAGCAGTCACCATCAGGTGCTATCACCGTGTATGACCTTGGGCATGGTGGTGCCAGTTCTCATGTTCAGGGCTGGAGATGGTGAACTATCAGCTCTACTATGTACAGTCCAAAGCTGTCCAATATACACACATGTAGGGCTAGCACTGAGCTTGACTGTGTACACACACACACACACACACACACACACACACACACACACACACACACACACACACACACACACACACACACACACACACACACACACACACACTCAAACACCACTGTCATATGCAGGTCACCTACAGGCACACACGGTACCTCTCCATGGTCCATCTAACCCATTCCCCTTCCTGACTCACAAACATGCTGTCAACCATTTGGGCCAGCCTAGGCCTCCAGTACCCCCACACAACACCCTGTGCAAGTGATGATACCTGTGCCACATCCCTGTCATCCCTCACTACTGATGCAGAGAAATGAAGCTATGTTTCTGATCCAAAGGGTGACTATATTACTTGACATGTACTTGTGCAATGCAGTATTGGTTTGCCATGCCACTTGTAGTGGTCACCAACATATACTGTATGCTGGCATGTGTTATGAGTATGCAACATACATTTGTGTACCTTATGTTGTATGATGTTTTACTGGCAGTATTGTTACACAATGACAGGTGTATCACAGACCTGTGTATGTTTCTGTTCCAGGAGTCTGAGAGGATAACCTATGGACACAAGGCATCAATAAAGTGGCACAAGATGGCATGGCAGCACAGCAGAAATATGACTTCAGCAAGGTACAGTAGTATACATGCATGGCTGCATAGATTCATATGTGTATAACAGTCTAACAAGGACAATGGCGGCAGTCAGTGTACTCATGCATTCATAATTTCTGATAAGGTCTGCTACCCTTGATATGTGTCACCTGGGTTTTTGGAACTTACACATCTACAAACTGTGGTGATGGAGTTGACCCATCTACAAATATCCTGTGTCTGGTTCAGACAGTTGGTTGACATCAGTTATGATTGTCATGTTCTGCATCCCATTATGTAATCTGCACATAATGTGTGTCACAGCAAATGTGTGCTTTAAATGCATGGGTGGGCCTGTGTCATATAGGGTCTACTGTCTGTGTTACATAGCAGTCTCCCCAGTATGTACTATGTATACCACATTGATGTTGTAGGTGTGTAGAACATGTGAGACATGTATTACGCCTGTGATTGCAATGCGGGAGGTACACGGTGGGATCTGACTCCTCCCCATATGCAGACATACACATCCGCTTCAAAGCATTTAGGAGATGGACTACATTTGTTCGGTCATGACACGGACTCCATAGGACATGTTGTCTATACTGTGAATGGGTGTACCATGACAACTGTGTGGCTGCTACAGTTGTACGATATGCCTGTGTGGTGACATGGCAAGGGTGCCATTGCACACAATGATAGGTGTGCTGGCTGCCACATTCAGTATAGCAGTGACAGTCTGATATTTACATCCAAAACCTGTCATTATAGGTGGTACAACAGTGAATGCATCCCCACATCTTAATGATGAATACATCCCCACATCCTAATGAACAGTGACCGTCAAAGGATACAGTACTGTGTGTCCATACCTTCATGTGTAATGGCTCAAGTATGTGCAGTGTGTGGACACTACTATACTGTGGTGGGGTGGATGATATCCCACAGGATAGTATTGTGCAGTGTTAGCATTTCATCTGTGTCAGTGGCTCACACAACAACTGACTGTGTCATAGACCATCCTGTATAACTGTTGGGTCTGTGTGGGAGTCAGTGATGGCTCCTAATATGAAACTATCTGCTAATGTACCAGTCAGAGGTCACTGACAGTGGCTGTGACTGCAGAGAGGGAATACCTAGAAGAGGTGCTCCATTAATGGTGGATGGTGAACCCTACTGGTGAGTGGTATCAGTGCAGAGTATGTCTCCCAAAGCTATGTTCCCAGGGTATGACTCTCAGACACATGCCTATACACCAGCTGACATACCACTCTGTACATGATGTACACAGCTTTTGGCATGGCCTGCTGCCCTAATATTCCCATAAACCTTGTCAGGATAAGGTTGGTGGAGTGAGACTGCTGTCCAACATCCATTGCATACTGTAACATTCATAGGGCTCCACCGATCACAGTCAGTAGGCCTGTTTAACAATGTTTGGCCCAGTGTCAGTAGGTGTACGACAGTGTTAGTGTTGGTATCCATGCTAACCCCTATCATGGCATTTCAGGTGACAAAGGTTGGCAATACATGCTAGTTGCCTCTGTGCAAGTAAATATTGCAGTTACTTCCATCATATTGCAAGAAGAGAATCATGCAATATGTCTGTACAGAGTACAGACAAATGAGTTAGGGAAGTGTAATATGTACACACTGTGTTGCCTATTCATGCTGTGACTCCCTTGTGCAAAACATGGTCCAGGTCCTTACCTACACTGCCCTGGAGCAGTGGTATGACATCCCCACACAGAGAATCAACATATAACATCATATGTGTAGCAATATGGGTGACCACAAAAGGGCCTTACAGAAACAGATGCTTGGTGCCAAAGCCATGGGCTCAAGCTCAATGCCAAGAAATGTAGAGTTATCCCCTTTGGGAAAAAACATGTACCCATGAATTACCACATAGATGGCAGTACACTAAACACCAAAAGTATGATAAGAGACTTAGGGACACAGGTGGACAGTGGTCTCACCTTCGATAACCACATCGCCACAACAGTCAGAAAATCCTTCTATGTGGCACACCTCATCACTAAGGGCTTTTCATCCAGAAAAAAGGAGGTCATTGTCCCACTATACTCATCCCTCATTAGACCCATTATAGACTACAATGCCCCATTTGGTATGTACCTCTCAAGACATCTGCAACAACTGAAAAGGCTGCAGAAATACCTAACTAAAAGAATCACAGGTCTAAAGCAGATGCCCTACGCTAACTGCCTTAAAAAACTCCAGCTATAATCTGTCGCATATCATCTACTCAGATGTGATCTCTGCTTAACACACAAGGCCATGTCAAACCCAGAGCTGTTGGACATGCTACACTTAAAGAAATCCCAATCCCTCAGAGCCACATGCTCCTAGGATCTAAACCTTGTCATCACAATAAACAAAACATGCTGGAGGGATAGGTTCCTGACCCAGAGACTCCCAGACTCTGGAATAGACTGACCATACATGTCAAGCAGAGTGCCTCTTTGGACCTCTTCAAAAGGAACCTTGACAATTGGATGGGAGAAAGGAAATTCACCCCGGGGATCATGTCAGTTGCCCTGCTAGACAGGGGTCCAGAGAAGTAAATAGTGTGGGAAGAAATAGCCAGGGAATTGTTATGGCTAGGCTTGTATAGGCCCTAGGGCCAATAGCCTAGTACCAATCTATGAACCTTTGAACCACTACAGCCTCCCCAATGTGAGATCCACCATAGTGTGATCTGACTAGATGCACTGTCTCCTTAGAACTGCCAGCATGTACCCCCCCCTTGCAGACAATACAGACATATATGTCAAGAAAGCCTGTGGGATGCTTGACATAGCTTGACTGCACTTCCCCCTTCAAATGGGACATGCATGTCTGCAGAGTTCTATACCCATGCAATATGTCATCAGCATTACAACTGCATGAACTTGGCTGCACAGGACAGGAGGGACACAGGCTCATCATGGCTCAGCACACCTGACTGGTGGACAAGTGCCATTAGCAGGCTTTGCAATAACAGGTGGATATTGCTGTGTGACAGTTGGCGTGGGGTGCCCCCTAACATGGAGGCACAACCTCTTCAGGTAACAACAGCACACACTGTTGCTGTAATGTTGTATAGACATGGTAAGTGGCAAATGTCAACACTCACATGAAGCAGGACTGGAACTTAGTGTAGTTACATGTGTAACCCCAAAGGACAGGCACAGATAGTCGCTGACTGCAGATGTCATGATGCCACATTTGGTTGGTCTATACTCCCACAATGTCTGCATCATGTGCACTCCCTTGTCCCCACCACCTGTGACACATGACATTCCCATAACCTGTCCCATAACCACCATATTGACAGAGCAGTTTGTAACTGACCTCACAATGGAAGGCACACAGCATCTATTGCACATGCTAACATTGCAGGCTAAATCCCACCTGTGATCTAATAAGGGTTACTAACACCATTGGACGCCCTTGCATTCATACTGGCGCCACTATCTGCACACCAGCTGAGTGGACAATGGCAACTGTTCTACCCTTACACAGAGGCAGTGCATCCACTGACCAACATAACTATACAACTCGTTGTGTAAGTATCTATATGTCTGTAGATGCGGTCATCATGGAGCTGATCAGCACACATATGTGTGGTGTAAACATGGTTGAGTGTACACACTTTGGATGTGTGACAGGGGGTATATGACTGTTACACATGGTGGACATTTCCAAGTCAGTCAGCAGGGACATGGGTGAGGGTACATCAGACTGTACAACCACCAGACTGAGCCAAGCCATCTGGCTATACCACCCATTCAGGCAACATATACAAAGCACCCAAATAGGCATCCACAATACTGTCATTGTAGGGGTCACTACGTGGCCCACTGATGACAGACATACACAACATAGGGACATCTGACTCCAATAGCTGATCTGTAAGCAGCAATGCTCAGCAGGGTACAGTCCTGGATCCTCTACTGCTTGGACTGCGTGCCACTACAGTACATGTGAGTACTGAATGACTGTGGCTAACAAAGTTAGCTGCTGCCTGCTAATTGTGAGTACTCATAGAGTCTCTGTGTTATGTCAGTATCCTGCAAGAGAGTATTGCAAACACATGCCTGGTGATACCAATGGTCATAAACTCCAACCAAATATATATGCAGTATCATTTCCATCAGGTAGACCTATGTCCCTGGTTAGTAGCACATCACTCCCCACATGTGACATACATACTCAGAGGTGAAAAATGAGCACACAGACCTGGCCACACAGGTTTACACCTAATGTGCCTCAGATCACCATGTCTCTACAGTGGTATGGCAGGGGTCACAGTCACCAGTAGGTGACATACTCATAACTTCCACACACTCTTCCCTCAGCATACCAATATCTAAGTACAACAGCCATTTATTGACATACCTTACCAAGCTGTACTAGCACTTGCTCACAACAGTATGGTCCCTCACAAGACCACTTCACATCTTCAGTATGTGCTCACTGCAGATTGTCTGCAATGAGTGTCATTGCTGCCTGTGGCATATAGACTATTCAGAGGTGATCTTTGCCTTGCATACAGGGCAAGGTATGACCCTGCTGGAGTGCATATGCTGCCTGTCTGTAGGGAGCATGGTAGATGAATGATTCACTGTAAGGACAGTAGCCTATTTTGTGATGTTAGTACTACATGCTTGTGGGAAACATTTGTCTAGCAGACATAAACACACCCTTGAAACAGACCCTGCCTAATGGTACACAGAGCAATTCAGTGCAACTCAGCACATGCCATCTGTATGATTGACTGAGTGGCCATCATCTCAGCACACGGTGTATGCCTGAGTCCTTCTTGGACTGGGGAAATACGTGTTGATCCTGTACCAAGGGGTATGCAGATGTCCGTGATTCTGAGGGCTGTATGGCCATTATGCTAGTTAAGTTCACATGTCCTATGGTTCCGTAACATGATGTATAATGTTGTAACAGCCTCACACACAAACATGACCACATTCAGGCTAGCACCACTTCCACTCACTGCATACAGGACATACCAAGGCACACACGTAGTGCAATTTGGCTGTATGTAGATTAGAACACTTACCTATGTACTGGTACACACAACAGATCACAGTACCCGATGCATGCAACACACCTCATGTCTGCTAGTACTATCAGTTTAGAACATATAATGCCTGTTCATATCAGCAAGCCTTGTTGTGATAAAATAATGCAAAATCCTACCTCTGTCTAAGTTACAAAGGTTATCATACATATGCCATATTGATATACACATGCAGCAAGTTGGGCAGAGTGAGATTAGATCCCCCTACCTATCTAGTCTTATACACCATAGATCGCAGTAGTTATCACATGCACCATGGCTTATGTCTGATACTGCACTGTCAGCTGGTAGTCTTAAGGTGGCTGACATCATCAGGCCTTGCAGAAGAGGGCAGATTGGAAACCAACAGCAAGTTATAGGCCAGGAAAGTGCACAGCCATTGCAGGTGGATAGCCCATGAGGGCATGTTCATTATTTTGCAGGAGAATACACACACACACACACACACACACACACACACACACACACACACACACACACACACACACACACACACACACACACACACACCAACTGGGCTGGAGTGAGATTAGAACCCTACCTATCTAGTCTTATACAGTATAGATCAGAGTAGTTATCGCATGCACCACATGTTACATCTGTTGCATATCTGATTGCAGACACACTACTTGTGCATTACACAAACTAGGTTTGTGTTGATCAGCATCTGTAGCCTGCTGATACTGCTTTGTACTGTTATCTGCATCTAGTGTCCTAGCAGTGAGATAACTGTTGTTATCCTAGCTATGTGGGTACAGTTACCAGCATGGCCATATGTGGCTTCTTGCAGTTAGATAGGTGAAAATATGGGCAGGGACAATGTGCTCTGTCAATAAGTGTGTTGACACCATTACACATTACATCACTTGCTCACCTGTGTCTGTCTATTTGGTGGCATCCAGCAGGCACAGAGGTCTGTATGTAAGTGTATTATGTACTGTTGCATCCTTAGTTTGGATCCTTTGAGCAACAGTATGGCTGTGTGATAGTGCAGATTCACTCACCATTATTAGAGTATATCGGACAATGCAGACATCCACACACATATTTCTGTATATAACAGGGATATATATATATATATATATATATATATATATATATATATATATATATATATATATATATATATATATATATATATATATATAAATGTAGCTGTGTGCGTGTACGTTATGTATATGTGTTATGTGGATTTCTGAGGGGAGTCTTTATCATTTTAATATATATAGCTATATATATATATATATATATATATATATATATATATATATATATATATATATATATAGGTATGTATCTATTTCACACTACATAGTGATAGCTATACCATGCATGTGAGATAGTGACAGACAGATATGTATACATATATGTCTGTATGTATAGACATTTATACATAACAGGTCATTTTAATGAAGGGGCAACAGAGTTGCAGCCTTTTTAAATAAGTGTATTGGCATGCCCAGTGGGACTGTCAGTACTTATATTGTGACTCCAGGCCACACCTACCTCTACTCCAGTCCGGGATTTTGTATGTTTTACACATTAACATCTGCCCCTGTTTCTGCAGTACTGCACTTCACTCAAAATGTCCACGGCATTCCCAAGCTCTACTTAATATATCACTGAGGTTAGTAATGTTACACCACCAACAGACTGACAGTCTGCATACCTCTCAACTGTCCTGGTTGTCACAGAATGTCCAGAGTTTTGCCTCATATGTTTGGTCTGTACCTCATACATTTGTCAACCACAAAACACCAATGCTGCACAAAGAAGACTGACCCTTGACTTTGTGCAACGTTGGTGTTTTGTGGTTGATTAACTTTTTTTACACTGAGCTTGGCCGTTTCTGGGCTTTTTTTGGTGAATATTGATGTCAATACATTATAGTGAATACAGGCAAACATTTGTGTTAAAGACTTTATATCCTTCTGAAAATATGTAATAATGCAACACCTTTAATTCCAGCAACTTTCTAGGTTCATATGGACAATATTTAGAATCTGCCTCTATGTTTGGGCCTTTGTCCCCCCACTCTTTCTGGATTTGTCCAGATTTCTTGCACTAAGAGGTTGAGAGGTATGACAGTCTGTGAAAACACCAACATAGTACTACCTGACATGCAAAAGATGTGAGTAATTCCAGATTAGAACCATCAACACCATCACCCATGCTAGATTCCTTAGTCCACTGAGCCACATAGGTTGACAGACAGAGAGGAATAATTCATCATACATTAACAGCATAGCAATTGTTATCCTGCGTGAAGAGAGACATACAATGTGTGAGCAATGTCTGTGTTACAGCCCGGAGATTGCCTGGTCCACTGATATACCATAGCTGATTTTCTGTTAAAGCAGTTATATGGGTACACAGCTGTGTTGGGTATGGGAGAACAACAGCACATGATCAACTAGTGTAGACAGTTTTCCAGATATCATGTGTGCCCACTGTTTAACACGTCCCTTGCCTGATGTTGTGAAAATTTCAACCATGAGGCCTAGTGTATATTAAGAAACATATACTATTGGACTGGGTATCTGTAGTCCCATGTGGATGTTACATCTGTCCAAATAGCCCACTATACATCCTTGCATAACAGCAGCAGATCCATACATACGATATAATAATTCCAAATGGAGAGATGATAAGTCAGCAAGTATAAATAAATAAATAAAGGAGAGTATTATTGCTGAAACTGAATTCATCCTCAAGTCTTGGTGAGAACCTTCATGAGGTGGACCCTGTTTTCACAAAATCTCACCAAGACGACATTGATATATAGACTGTATTTATATAGCATATATCATGGACAGAGGTAGGTTAAAAATTTAAAAAGAGAACTGGGAACTGGTACCAGGACTGGAAAAGATGACAGTATAGAATCCTCAAAATATGGAAACATTCCTACAATGGGGCCAGGCCAAGCCCAGGGGGAGGATGGCCCCCCTGTTGTAGAAGGAAGTAGTAGTCCACAAAAATCACAAAAACTGATAGGCCAAAATAAGAAAGAAATTATGTATTGTTACTATTATGTAAAAAGCCCAGAATTTCTAGACAGAAGATATAGAAAATGATTAAGAGAGAAAATAGAGGAAAGAAAAATACTTCCACAGGAAAAACTGTCAGAAGCTTCAAATGAAAATTTGTGTTCATTAATACAACAGAGTTGTGAAAAACAGTATATAAATAAAGAAACTTTGATCTGTCTGGAAAGAGAAGCATCTGAGAAAGTGCAAACATATAAACAACAAAACCTAGAGATAGTTGAAAAATATTAAAAAGAAATATGAACACTGGAAAGAAAGAGAGATTTGAAATGGTGCAATATTTATGCAAAGGAGAAAGCCAAATTAGCTAATATAAAGAAGTCAGCCCCAAAGATATTCAAAGAGAAATACAGACAAAGGCATCCGGATATGGAACATTTCACAATAAAAAATTATGTCACAAAGATGGAATGTAGAAAAAAAAGATTAGTAAAGTAGAAGTTAAAAAAATAGAAGTTGAAGTTATGGAGTGTCTGCAAAGTGAAAGATTTGGTATAGAAGGCCTAACACAGATTACACCACAGCATGATAGAGAGAGTCCCCAAAGTAAGGAGAAGCAGGAAGATCAGGAGACATCTGAAGAAGAAATATGGACATGGGAAAGATAAAGAGATTTAATATGGTGTAATATTTATGCAAAGGAGAAAGCAAAACTAACCGATAAAAGAGCAGCACCAAAGATATTTGAAGAGAACTACAGGCAAAGGAATCCAGACATGGGAAACTTTACAATACAAAAAATAAGAAAACAAAGAGGAAAAGTAGAAAAGGAGATTAGTAATGGAGAAGTTAAAGAAATAGAAACTGAGGTTATGGAGTATCTGCAAAGTAAAGGATTCAGTGTAGAAAATCCAGAAAGCACCACAACAGGATACAGCAATGTATATCCAAATAAAGGGGAAACCAGTGGAACAGGAAGCAATTGGTGATGCCATATCAAGATATTTTGGAGTCCTCCACAGAAAACCAGTATGAACGTTCACTTGAAGCTAGACAATAAGGGAAGGAGCAGAAAACTGTGGAAACTTTGATGCAGTCAATGTTGAGGAGTGATAGGCCAGTGAGTTCCCATATGACAGAGCAACGGATGGCACAGGATGAAATTGAAGATAATGTGCCACAGGAAGATGCTATAGAACTTTCTATAGAATGCCCACAGGAAATGGAAAATAAGGGATGTCCCTCAGTTTGGAAGAAAATGAGCTAAGAGAAGAGTTGCTTGATTTAATAGACATAGATAGATATATTAAGATCAATGAAAGAAGTAGACCGCAGAAGGTTGATAAAACCCAAATATTCAGATGTCTGATAAAAAAAAATGAACGCAGTAATTATGAATGTCCATAGAGATCCATGTGATATAACAGAAGTAAACAGGATATATTACTGTTCAGCTAAATTAATAACTGATAAAGTTCTACCACAAGAACACAGAGTAGTGAGGAAAATAGAAGGGAAAAATCAAATACCATCACGGAAGTATCGAATAAAGAAAACTATAAAGCAATTAAGACAAGAAGTGTCACTGTTAGAAGTCAGTAGAACAGGGAATAGATAAACAAAAATGCTAAGAAAGATAGATGTGATAAAAGCAATGCGTTGTATTAGAACAGATCAGTATCTATTATGCACTATAGCAAATAACAAACTAAAAATTTCAGCACAGGTGGAAAAACGTAGAAGATATGCAGATAAATATAAAGGAAAAGTACAAAATAAGTAATTTATTGATGACCCAAAAAAGTTTTATAGAGAATTGGGAAACAAGGGGAAAGGAATTGAAAGACTGCCAAAAAAAAAGAAGAAATAGATACATTTTGGAGAAGTATCTTATGAGGATCCTGTGGAACATAACAAAGATGCTAAATGGACAGAAGAAGTAAAAGAAATAATAAAAAGTTTAAATGTACAGGATATGAAATGGGATGATTTAACAGCCAGAGAGAGTGAAACAAAGTTAAGAAAAGCCTCTAACTGGAAAACCCCAGGCCTAGATGCAGTACCTAACTTTTGGTTAAAAGTATTAACAGCTTTGCACAAAGATTTAGCCATGAGTAAGAACTATTTATATGCGCACCATGAACAGACACCAACCTGGCTAACAACAGAAAAAACAATGCTCCTACTTAAGAGTGAACCTGCAAGCTACCCTAAAAATTGTAGACCAGTAACTTGCCTTCTGATGATGTATAAAGTATACATGGGAAATTATGCTGACAGAGTTTATAGTCATTTAGAAGAAAATTCAATTATGGCAGTACAACAAAAGGGCTATAAAAGAAAGCCATATGGAACAAAGGATCATTTGTTGTTAAATAAAGTCATAGTGGAGAACTGTAAAAAGGGGAAGAATCTAAGTATGGCATGGATTGATTACAAAAAAGTATTTGATAGGATCCCACAGTCATGTATAAAAGAGTGCTTAAACGAATATAAGATACACCCTACACTGATCGACTATATTACAGTGACCATGAAACAGTGGCAGACCATTTTGCAATTAAGCCATGATAAAGGACAAATTATTATCCCAGGGATAAAAATTCAAAGGTGGATGTCACCATTGCTATTCTGCCTTGCCCTTAACTCATTAAACTGTTTACTTAACAGCTTAGGCCATGGCTATAATTTGGCTTCTAGAAAACAACAAAGTGTAAAGACTTCTCATCTTCTCTTTGTCAATGATTTAAAACTGTATAGCTCATCAGATGAGGAACTGAAAGCACAACTGCAAGTTGTCAAAACTTTTTCAGATAATATAAGAATGTAATTTGGTCTTGATAAATGTGCAAAAGCAACCTTTAAAGCAGGAAAACTGCAGCACCAGGAAAACATCAGTTTGGGACAAGAATGTGATATAAAAGAACTTGAGCAAGAGGGAGTGTATAAATATTTGGGAATTGATAAAGGATCAACAATAAAACATGAACAAATGCAAATAAAACTTAGTAAGGAATACTTTAGAAGACTTAAATTAATCCTGAAAACAGCGGTGACATCTAAGAACAAAATCCAAGCTATAAAACAAATTTGCTCTTCCTGTCCTAGCTTACAGTTTTGGAGTGGTTGACTGGCCCCAAAACGTGTTGGATAGATTAGACAGTAAAACAAGAAGGATGTTTCATGCTCA
The DNA here is from genome assembly GCF_019279795.1 of Protopterus annectens. Taxonomy (NCBI): domain Eukaryota; kingdom Metazoa; phylum Chordata; order Ceratodontiformes; family Protopteridae; genus Protopterus; species Protopterus annectens. The sequence goes on along the minus strand of NC_056727.1, from coordinate 613,245,566 downwards.
CCAAATGATCTATAAAAATTAGTGCATACCAAGATTATATATTCCCCATTCCAAAGGAGGGATGGGCCTCCTTGAAATTGATTACATGTATAGATCTGCAGTCAAGGGACTCCACAAATATCTGCTGACCTCACAAGACCCAAATGTAGTAAAAGTTTTGAAACATGAAGAGAATAAATCTAAGATGACTTCCCTGCTTAGGCTAGCAGAAGCATATCAGTGTCAAGCAGGAATGGAAATCAAACCACAAGTAGATAAACATCAGGCAGCAACTGAATGTGCCAAAAAACAAAAGAAAGAATATAAGGTGAAGGACCAGATGAGAAGGCAAGAAATGTGGAAAATGCATAAATACAGTTGCAAGTATAGAAAACTTCTGGAAGAACTTCATGTTGATCAGGAATAAATGCAGGAATGGCTAAGGAGAGGCAAATTCAAACCAGGAGATGAAAGATTAATATTGGCGGCACAAGATAGTGGGCTACATACATGTTGCTTTACAAAGTCCATTGAACATGTGGGAGAAACATACAAATGTAGGTTTTGTAAAACAGAATTGGAAACAGTTGCACACCTCATTGCTGGTTGTGACATACTAATGGCAGAAGGCCTGTATACTGAAAGGCAAGCCTTTTGCACTAGGGATTGTGCAAACATTACGGTATTGGTTGAAGTGGCTGAAAAACATTTTAAACATGAGCCACAAAGCATCATAGAAAATGATGAAATTTATATCACATGGGAACACCTATTATCAACAGTTCAAAAGATAGATGCTAGAAACCCAGATATAGTGATCCAAGAAAAGAAGACAAAAGTAGCATTAATCACTGACATCTTCACACCCAGTGACTACAGTGTCTTGCATACAGAGAGAAACAAAGTCATAAAATATCAGGATTTGCAGGCAGAAGTGAGAGCGATGTGGAAGAAAGATACCAAGAGAGTTCCAATAGTAGTAGGAGCAATGGGTCTTATAAAAAAGAATCTACAATTATATTTAGATATGTTACCAATCCATGTAACACCATACAAATTTCAGAAAGAGTCATTACTAGGCACATTGCGGGTGCTGTGAAGAGCACTTCTGACTGACATCAAAGATTGAAACAATACTAATTTCATGAACTTTAATCGTACTTTGACTTAGGAATGAGGTCCATTCTCATCATGGTATTAGAAACCCAAAAGATTTAGAGAAATTAAAAAAGAGTGAAATGATACCATATTATAGAAATGCTCACAATTAGAGTGTAGGTTAGAGACTTACCTTACGAATGCAGCAGTTGATACAACTGTAGCTCAGGGCTGACTCTGTGGGATGCAAGCAGTACACAGCCAATACATAGATAGGTACAGGTTGTGTGGGTTACCTGTCATCAGCTATTTTAATATACGTATGTGAGTAGGAGTCAAGTGTCAGTCCATAGGGCCCTAGGTTGTCAGTGAATGTGCTATACATTGTCTCGTAGCCAATGCCAGGGCATACTGGACATGCCTATGTCTACCTACAGGGACATCATCAGGGTGCTCCTCCTCTGAGTCCTCCTGTGAGTGTGTCTGGGTTGCCTAGTCACTGATGGGGAGCTGTGTATCCCTTCCCTTTGATGATCCTGCTGCAGCTGCTTCCAGAGGATCATATTGTGTAGCATGGCACATACTGTGAACATATGTCCACATGTGGCTGGAGAGTACTGCAGGGCTCCACCCAATATATTGAGGCACTGGAACCATGACTTCAGCAAACCAAACACATGATGGGTGTCATCATCCATGGTTCCAGTGCGTAGCCAGCATCTCCCAGTAAATGGCTGTGTGGTATATCCCCCCTAGCAAACATCTGGTACAGCTGTGATGCATGCCAGGTATGGGAGTTGTGATAACTGCCAGGGCTGCCAGTATTCACATTCATGATAATGTCCTGGTCATTGCACAAAACCTGGCAGTTAATGGTGTGGTACCCCTTGCGGTTATTGTAGATTCTATCCTTCTCACTGGGTGGTTCCTTGATGTGTGCATGAGTGCAGTCTATGGCACCGAGTACTTCACGGTAGTATGCTACATGGTAGAAGTGTTGCATATTGCTGGCCCTCATCTCAGGGGTGAGGGGAAAATAAATGTGCTCACTGGCATTTAGCAGCATGGCATCCAGGAACTGGTGGAGTACCCTAGATGCTGATGCCTGTGCGTCCCCATCATATCCCCAGTTGGTCTTTGGAAGGTATCTGTGCCTATTATCCTAAGGGCTACACATACCTTTGTTTCACTGGGATGAGTTAACCCCTCTGTTGGCTCTGTGTCTGGGTTGAGGGTGGCAGATCCCAGTGAGTTCTTGTAGTATGTCCCTGTCTACCCTGTAGTGCTTTACAATCTCCAGCTCATGTAGTTCCTGGAAGGTTACCCTGGGCCTGAACACAACACTTCTCTGCCTTGGCCTACCTATTGTCAGCAGCAACAGCAGCAGCATTGACTTCAGCATCTAGCACATACAGATGTAGCAGACCTGCAGCAGCCCCTAGCATTCTTTCAGTTAAAATTCCCAAGTCTGTAAGTCCAATGGTGCAGAGTATGGGGGAAAATCAGATTGTAGGGTGTATACATACTTTACATTGCTCTACTGTAGGTGCTACCTGCATGATTGGCTACCTATGATGCAGTGCATTGGCCTAGTATATCATTAACATCATTTTAATGGTCCTAGTTTAAGTTAAACAAGGGTCAAAACTAATTAATGCATCATTGGCCTTTTAGATACTCTCAGCAAAGCAGCGCACCTTGCAAACACATGCCCAGTAGATAAATAATGTTTAGCAGTGAGTGAACACACCCTCCTAGACTTCCACACTCAGGACAGTGGCTCACCATGCAAACACGTGGAAACACACGTCAAGAGGTAAACAAAGTTTAGAAGTCAGTGCACACACCCACCCAGGCTTCCAGGAAGTCAGTGCACACACCCACCCAGGCTTCCAGGCTCAGCATGGTGGCATGTCGTGCAAACAGGTGCAGCTAAGCAACAATCAGCTCAGAAGTTACTGGAAACACCCTCTCCTGATGTCAGCTACCTCCTGTGTGGACACCAACATGGTTCTCTGCCTATACAGAGCAGATCTGTGAACACGATTACCCCATTATGCTATTCAGAAACCCCACCTCATTTGCATAGGGTCTGTGCTCACAACCTGGAAACTGCACACTTCCAAGCCCTACCAGGTTAGCAACAGCACCAATGCACCACTGTAGATACTGCATGCAGGGTCCTGTAATACATTTCTGTCTCATGATATACATTTTGATTTTTCCACTTTTTTTTTTAAATAAGGCATGTTTGCACACTGTGACGTGCCAGTCAAACATGCCCAGATTAAAAAAATATATATTTTAACATATTCATATCTGTGCATGCTATGCCGTTTCTATCCATCGACCTACATTTTTACAGCCCCTTTTGTCTGCCTACATTCCTGCACACGGAATTTTTCTGTGTACACTATGGACACTGACATGCGGTCTGCAGGGCTGCCTGTCTGCTTGCTGGGTCTCTCTACCTGCCTCATTTGCATGAGATTCACCTACTTATGATGTGATTTGCATGCCACAGAACTTCCCCTGTTGGTGTGTGCATACGCACCACCCAACAGCGCTTACTGGATCGCAAATTTGCTTACTTTCATGTAAGCAGCATGGCACGATATCTACATGGTAAAAACAACCATGTAGGCTTGATTAAATTCCCCTCATAGTTTTCTGATTTCAGATAGCATGTAGCATTTTACTTCTAAGCCACCTTAATGTGCAGGCATTCACTGTGGTTCCAAAATACCAGACAACAAAGCTATAAGTGAATACATTTGAAATAAACTATCAACCCATCATACTTCCAGAACTTAATATGAATGACATGCACAAACATACATTAAAGTCATCAGCCTTGACACATTCATTCATTCATTCATTAATTCATTCTCAGATTACCTGCTTTATTCATTTCAAGGTTGCAGGGAAGTCTCACATTACCCTGGCAATCAACAAGTATAATCAATAAGTATAATTGTGGGTTTTTCTTGTGCTAGACTGATGTCCTATCTGTACTAGATAGGACATCAGTCTAGCACAAGAAAAACCCACAAAAGGTGATGTCTAATAATGCTGACTGCAGGAAAAACCATTAGTGGTTTGTGCCTAAAGTTAAATGCAGTGAGAAACTTGACTTTAACTTCTTCATTACTCATCAACTTGAATATTTATTGGAAAATGTGATGATGATGATGATGATGATGATGATGATGATGATGACAACGATAATGATAATACTGGTGGTGGTGATAGTGTGGACATGGAGTTTCAAATGCCTAATTAATATTATAGCCCATATTACTGAATGTTCATAGGTTGTTACTAGGCTAACGACCACTAGGGCCCTTACAAGTGTAGCCACACACCCTAAACCCAAGTCCCGAGTATCATATGAGGGGGCATACTAGCAGGCAGATAGCTAAAGATTTGTTTAGGGTGTTAGTTAGCATAATACTTTTCTTATTTATTGGCCTCTGTCCATAAGGAACATGGGGGGGGGGCAGACTGGTGGTAAGTTTATGATTTCCCTTCCAATTGTCAAAATTTTGTTTGACTAGGGTCAGGGATGAACTCTGTTTTATATGGAAAGGGAACCTATTTCACAGTGCAGGGATCCTTTGGCACTCATATCTGTCTCCCCAGCACATTCTGTTTATGTCACAAGCAAAGTTCAGATCCCTATGTCTGTCTAGTGTCTCTAGTGCTGTTTGTTTTCCATATGTGCAACAGAGCCATCAAGGCTGAGTCTGGGAAAGACCTGTAAGCCAGAAAAAGATTCCCTGTCAGCAGCCTGCAGGGGACTGAATACCGATAGAGAGCCTTTAGGCGATAAGTGTAGGACAAGGTACTCATGTCCTAAATTCTCCTGGTGAAAAACCTCCATGGGATTCCAACTGTTGCAAGTGTCTGGTTAGATAAGTACCAAAGGGAGCATGCATTCAATGACAGGTCTGATGAGAGCCGAGTAGAATAGTAATATAACTTCCTTGGACACTTACCTATAAGTTGAATGACATATAATGATTTTCTTATTATCTTAGCTACATGTTAATCAAAGGCCAGACTGCTGTCTACATATGTTCCCAGATCCCTTACTTCTAGGTCAAATCTTAGGAACATTTTATCAATGGAGTAATTAACTTGCATTGACTGTTTCCCAAAGGGTATTATAATGCATTTTTTGGCATTGAGTTTTAGACCATGGCTTTGGCACCAGTTAGTTCTCTGTGTTAAACCCACTTGCAAGATATTTGTGTCTTGGGGAGAATCTATAATAGCTCCCAATGTACAGTTATCTGCAAACTTGATGAGCAAGAGGCCTTTAGCATTAGCTTTGACTTCCAAGAAGTAGATGCCAAACAGGAGCAGGCCCATTACAGAGCCCTGGGGTACTCCACTGGTGACCAATCTCTTGATGGAGATGGTCTCACCAGTTCTGACTTCTTGGGTCTTGTTTGTGAGCCAGCCAGCAATCCAGTGAGGTATATATGGGTTTACACCTACCTCTGCTTGTCAACCATGTCTGAGTGGGTTATTCTATCAAATGCCTTAGTCAGGTCAAGATATTCTGTATGCACTGTTTTACCCTCGTCCGTTGCCTCAGTGACCCTCTCAAAGAAGTCTATCAAGTTAAGTAGGCATGGCCAAACTGGAATGAGTCCAGTGTCTATAGGTTGCCAAAGTCCTTATTTATCATTTCAATGATAATGTGCTCCATGGCTTTGCATATCATGCTTGTTTGACTGATGGGTCTGTAGTTCTCTGAGTCAGTTGATGGTCCTCTCTTGTAGAGGGGAATAACTACTGCAGTCCTCTATTTGCATGGAATGTATCCTGTTTTAAGGCTGTAGTCAAAGAGTGACTCAAGTGGTCCTGATAGGTCATATTTTAGACTGTTCAGGAGGCAACCAAAGGGATATCCTATCATTGTCTAAGTGTGGTGTGCTTTGATTACAAGGTGTGGCAAAGTAATTAGAAAAAGAAATCAGTAAATGTTAGCGTTAGCTACATCATGTAATTTGTGCGATGCAAACATCTTATTCTTCAAAAATAAGGTAAAGTATATTTCCTTGCCACCTTGAATTATTATTTTGAGTTCTTATCGTTAAACTACAAAACACATTTTCTTGCAGTCAGGAAAATAAGCAGCTAGGTGCTAAAGCTATTGCCTACCCTATCTTTATACTAATTAACAGAACCATAAAAGAAAGTACTATACCTTCACTCTGGAAAATCTCCTACATCATCCTCTCATCTCTCTTTCAAAAGGCATTTGAGATTGAGTACTACTACCACTACTATTACTCCTGTATATAAAAATAATTGAAAAATAATGGAAAAATGCATCCACAAATAGTTACTTAATCACCTCCCATCCAATAATCTCCTCGCTACCTGGGCATGGCTTTTCACCACTCCTTGCAGCACATATACACTTATTATCCCCAATAATAAAACCATTAATAAAAATACTTTCATCATTTCTCTTTCATTCCTGTCTTTTGTAGACCTGTCAAAAAGAACTGGTTTACTGCCTATCTTTCAAAAAAAACAAAGCTGTTTTTTGGAACAACAATCTTTCTGAACTCTCTCCCTCCACACTTTTAGAGTCCCTCCCTCCTCCATCCATCTTTTATTTTTTATTTTCCATTTTGATTAATGACCTGCATCTTGCCACCCTCCCCTAACTACTTGTATTCACACACCACCATCCACCCACCATCATTTGCTCTGCCACAAACCAAAGCTGACTCCACTCACTTAAACGCCAAACAAATTCCACTAATGGTTATCAAAATCCTCCTCTTAGGTCTCCCTAAAAAAACTAAACTTCCTTCTTACTCCCACACACCACCACACTGTCACTAACTTCTAACTTCTTCTTACTTCTGGCACCTTATCTCTCAACTTTCTCAAACCCAAACAAAAAACTTACTGGGTATTACCTTTATTGACTTGGTTAACTCTCATTTGAGCATCAAAAAAACTCTAAAAAGAAAAATAGAAAATTCTCTTCTCTCTTCTATCTAATCAATCAAATCTTAACTAGAAGCAAGAGATCTTATCTCTACCACCCATCTATAGCTTCCCTACACTATCTAAATAATTATATATACTAATCTTCTAAATATAACACAACATCAATACACACAGCAGCCTACAACAACATTTACTCATCCATTGCTGCCTTCACCTAAACCATCACACCTGAACCTGCCTGAGCTACCCTACTAATTCAATATTCAATACTTACAATTTACCCATTTCAAATTTAACAATATAAAGCCCTTCCACCACCCTGAAAAATACTCCACCCTCATAAAATCCTAAAATAACTAAAAAAAAATAAAAACTTCTAAATAAATAAAATAAAAAAACTTCTCTATCAATATTTTCTAACTGTGTTGGTAAAATTTGGAAGTTGGTAAATTTGGAATCAACTTCCTCCTTACTAGACCTTATAAAATAAAAACTAAACTTCTCAACTCAAAACCAAACTAAACTTTCTAACCAACCACTGGCTATGCTCTTTCCCTAGCTGATCTTCCCTTTTCCCTTTTTCCTTTCCCTCCCTCCTCTTCCTCCCCTTTTTTTTTTCTTTTTTCCTTTTTTTTTTTCATTTTTTTTTTTTCTACTACTCTCTCAACTACTCTCTACTTCTCTCTATACTATTTTATAATATTTTCTTTATTTAATTAAATTCTGTCACACATTACTGTGTCTCTACATTATACACCTTCTGTAAGTAACGTCTCTTTTTCTCTATCACCTTTTTCTGAACTTTTAAATTAAATGGTTTAAATGCCTTGTGTATTTTTGTTATTTGTTTTGTTATTTTTGTATGTAGTTTGTAGTAGACTTTGGACATGTAACTCTTTCTCCTCGGCTCCACTGAAAATGGTTAACAAAACAAAAAAAAAAAAAAAAAATAAAATAAAAAAAAAAAATAAAGGTAAGGTCTGACTTGTTCTTCACCCATACTGCATGCACTTCAGAATTTTGACCAGATTGAATAGATAATTAACTGTATTTATTTAATTTTTAATGTCTTTTTAAACAGTACTTTTATATTCATATCTATTGCGTCAAATAACATGGAGCCTTATTTAATTTCTAAGCAAGTCTGTTGTTCCACATTTTTAAGAATTTAAACTGCAGACTATTCTGACTTGCTAACAATAGGACATCATCAAAAGATTCAGAAGGTTGGACTAGTCTACAGGTGTTGAAGTGATATTTGCATGGTCTAGACTAGAGACAGGAAGTATTATCCTGGGGATGTACAGCACATAACTAGGATTTCTTCAGCCATAGCTTTAATTGAGTTTTAGTTGTAGTGTTTCTGTCTGCCTCAGTGGAAGAGGAATGATATTCCATATTTTGGAGACATTGCTAGAGGACAGAGCATCCTCGGCTGCATTATTGGATTCATTGGAGATGAGAAATGATTTGTTTTTGTAACAAAGCACTTTACTTGTGAGTACCACTGCAGAATGTTTTGTAGTGATAAACATCTCTCAGACTTGTATGCAAATCATAGGAATCTTAGGAAATATAAGCTATGTGTGCCATTCCAATAACCAGTCTCAAGCTGTACAAGCCTTCCAATGGAATGCAAGGCCTATATGTCCCAGACTGCATTTCAGGGCTTCCATCCATTTTTCTAAGCTATGTCTAAAGGCTATTATGAAGTTACATTCCTGGACATGCAACAGAAATCTATTCCAAAGCAAGAGGAGGCGCTATTTCTCCATTTACTTTTGTTTACTCTCTGATATAAACTGAGATCTCTTACTGTTATGTTGGCTACACTGTTTGACATATCAAGAAAGAGGATGTCATGGATAACAGGGACTCTGAGGGCATGGAAGGCAAGGTACAGGTTTCCTATCAAGAGCCTGTACAACACAGAATACAGGGTTACTTATTCCAGTGGTAGCCATTTGAAATGGCGGGACCCACTAGAGTGAGTCTTGAGAATAAATGAATGGAAAAAGAATTTACATAGACTAAGTCTAAAATGGCAGTTTCTCAAATGTTCCTTTTTTTCTGAAGCATGGCGATCTTGGAGATAGTATATATAAGTTCTGGATATGTGGAGGGCTTGCTGTCCTGCAAAAAAGAAGTTTAAAAGAAAAAATCAGTATTTCATATTTACTCCTCTACTGCCTTTCTGATCTTTTTTTGCATGTTCGCAATTGACATTTTGAGTCTCATCATTTCAAAATGGAGCTGATTCCAGCCTCCAGCCTTTCCCAATAACCAAGAGTTTTGAAGACTGAGTTCTTTTTTGTTCTTTTTGTTAGAAACATCTGCATTTTTTTATAGTGAGATACATGTCAAAGGGTGCATAATATTCTATAATAGTTCTAACATGGACAGCATACAGGGGATCAGTAAATTTATTGGACTTAAATGAGATACACTTTGTGATTAACTGTGAGATACAGAAGGATTTTCTGGCTACAGTTGCTACATAGTGATCAAAGAAAAGGGAGCTGTGATGTCCCCACCCTGGGCCAGTAATCAAGATGTCTGAATCCTCACCACTGACACTAGAGAGGGATGTTCACTTAGAATATAATTGGACATACTCAGTATTTCTACATGCAGACTTTTCTGAGTAAACACAATTTCCCTTAAGAGCACACAGGGAACACAGTCAGCATGGGGTCTGGGTGTCTCTATCTGTCTCCCTCCAGGTCCCCAATAAGACTCCCCACTAGTACAGCTGTAGGGTTAGATCCTCAGCTAAGTGTCCAAGCCAAGTCCTCCAGCACCCTCCCTGTGACACCAGTGCTTTGTGTCCCTGCCCCAAGTAGCTGACACAGACACACACACACACACACACACACACACACACACACACACACACACACACACACCACTCTTTGAGATTTAATTTAACACACACAGACACACACACACACACACACACACACACACACACACACACACACACACACACCTGGGAAAGGCTGGCACAGATTACCCACTCTACCAACTTTGCCCAGTCTATAAGGTAGTTTCACTGTCACCAATCATTTACTATAAGGCTCTTAAAAGGGTATCCAATTATACTGAATGAAGTTAATATTAATGCAAATGGTAATGCTGACCAAACAGCCAGGATTTCAGAATTAGCCAGAGTTATCACCAAATAAATATATGCAAATTCTCTCAAAACCTAAATATATTTTTAAAAGGACCAGTCACAATGAAAATTTTAAATATATTTAATAATAAATAATAAAAGAACATGAATATACTTAATATCTATTTACAGTAAATACCAGAGTTTCAGTCACAAGGATTATTAAAAGTAGCACTAATGGAGAGTTTCACACAGTTATAGAAAAACAGTATTAACCTAGTCTTGCAATCCATTCCTCATTGACTAAAAGAATTGCTGTTCCTACTTATTGATTAGAGCAAGGCAAGGTGGGTGAGTGGGCCTTGTTGTCAGATCCAAGACAGAATACAGAATGCTGCTGAGACTTCAGTCTCATCTAATATTAAAACATTATTTCTGTACAAAATGACATCACACACATCTGGTCATCTGACTCTGTTTCCCACACTTTGCCCCATCACTAGGAACTGCCAGGGTTTAGCACCTATGTGCTGCAATACAAACAGATAGAGCTTTGCGCAGATGTGGTGCAGCTGCTGGAAGTCATAAAACCATAAAACCATTTCATTCTTCCTACAGAAGCTACCAACTATTCTCTAGCACAGAAGCTGCATCCCTGGATCCATTCAAAACTGTGTGATAACATATTTATGGCTTAACCCATAAAGTAATTTAATTTCAAGAATATTTTGCGAAGACAGGTGGATTAAGATTAACCTCTTCACTTCTAGTATGTGCTGTTACAATGTATACATTTAAACAGTTACAATAATACATCTATATTTTTTTTCCTTCCAGTGGAGCACACTGTTGATACATTTTAACACAAGCAAGCCTCACAAATGCATTTTCAGCACAAGCATCTATATAAATCAGTTTGATATAGAAATGACAAAATTCAAAATAGCTGTGCTGGCATATGCTACAAATCCACTGCCCTATTTCTCCTGGCATGGCTGGCAGTACCTCCTATTGTCACAGGAGCCATCAAGGCAGACACCCACATTTATGATCACAGACTCACTGGAGAGTGGGCATTAATACAGTAGGTGGTAGAAATTTCTTGTCTTCCAAGGGAGATGATATGGTATTTCTTATCATTTAGCTTGAGCCCTTTTTCAGTGTACCACAAGTTAATATGTGCTAGTTCCATTTGACAGGTATTAGTATCAGTGATTGATTTAACTACTACATCAAATTTACAATCATCATTGACTTAGTCAGACAGAGAGCCTTGTTATCATTGATCTGGTCAGAAACATAAATGCCAAAAAAGGAGGGGGCCTAGTACTGATCCCTGGGGAATGCCACTGGTCATCTTTTCCCTAACTGAGGAGGCATCACCAGCCATTACAACATGAGCACCATCCTTGAGCTAGTTTGCAATTCCTCTTATCATATAGGGATCAATGTTTAAGATCAATAGCTTATTAACAACACCATCATGAGGTATGGTTCCAAACTCTTTTGTCATATCCAAGTAGGCAGCATGAGCAGTGTGACTATTGTCTACTGCCTGTTTGACATTTTCAAAGAAGCAAGCAAGATTTAGGAGGCATATTATGACCTTAGTAAACCCAAATTGTTGTGGGTCAAGCCTGATCACATTTTTTCATATCCTGCTTTATGATGCTCCATGGCTTTACAGACATGGCAGTAAGGCCAATGGGTCTGTAGTTTCCTGGGGTCAGTATTGGGGAACCATTATGGAGGGGGCATCATCATAACAGTGTATGATGACTCAGGCATGTATTCAGTGTCAAGTCTTCAGCTGAAAAACTTAAGGAGAGCTTAAACTTAAGAGCTTGCTGGATACTATTTATTAGATGAAACAATATGTCATCACGACTCTTTGAAGAGTGTTTTAATATTTATGATCCTTAGAGATGGTGGCAGGGAGACTCAAGGATGTTTGGAGTGAAGATGATAGCATTGGTGGAGAAATCTGCAGCAAACTTATTTGCTAGTATGTTGACAATGTCTTTAGGATTTAAATGGAGTATTCATTATAGATAAGTTCAGAGCAGTGATGTGAATTATTCCTTAATTTTCAAATTTAACTAAAGAAGGCTTACGATTATGCTTAACCTTAGAAGCTAGCCTACATTCATGGGATACTTTGTTGTTCTTTGTAGCTGCCTTCAGTTTCTATGTGAGGCATTTTATATTACATCTCTAATGGCAGGTTTTGTCTGGCTTTACAAGGTAATCTAATCAGCTTCTTCCCCCTGTTGTATAATTTGTCAATGTCTACTGACCACTAGGGTCGTTTGTTGATGAACTTGCCATTATATTTGTTTCTGGTGGGAATGCTTTTATTAATGTGTTTACCTAAATAAAGATTCCTAGCATAGGTAGCTGAATATCATGAATCAAAAGTGAGGTTAGCATGGGTAAATTTAGAAATTTCATTGTTCAATTGTAAAATGTTTGCTTGTTTAAAGTCTTTGAAGAGGGTGGTGGTGATTACTGGGGGTGGGGGTGGATGCTGTCAATGTAAAGGCAACCAGTTTTTGGTCTGCTTTGACTAACAAGAAGCCAACCAGAGGTAGGGAACTTGTGAGAAGCAGGTCCAGGATATTACCTCCCCTCATGGGATTTCAGACAATTTGACCTACATAGCTCTCATTAATCCTATCTAAGAAGCATATGCATAACCAGCATTAGAAGTGTAAGTACTCCAGTCTACAGAAGGGTAGATGAAGCCACAGAACTATCTCTTATAGGGATATTTTCAAGGAATGCAAGGAAGTTTTCATGATCCTATAGAGCCATAGAAGGGGATCAGTAGCAAACTATGATTTGAAATTCTGAACAACACCCTCATACTGATAACAATAAAATGTCATGCACTGATGTCATAGCAAAATCACAATCAAAGCCTCCTAGAAAAGAGCAAGAAGCAACAAACCTCCCTAAATAATTCTCCTACATGCAATCCTTCCTCAACATACCACCAAATGCATCAGCTTCTGGAAACATCATAGTAATTGTTAACCCCATTGTTAAACACACTGACTCCATGCTGATTAGACTGAATAAGACAGGGTTACAGTTAGCTGTCTTTCATGAGCCATGGTTGCTGACATACATGACTGTAGTCCACACTAGAGTGAGTGAGCTGCCATGAAAGCCCACAAAAGATATGCAGTAGGACTTGATTAAACTTCCTCTGTATGCTTCAGTCAAGGATAAGATACTGGTGTTGACTGGTATTCTCCCCTCACATAGAATTATGCCTATAATCAAGGTAAAAACAACTGCAGTCAACAAATGGCTAAGTAACTGGTGTCATTCTGGGGTGGGAGGGTCCGTATGTATTTACCTGGGATGAGATTACCGACAATCCTACTTGCTTTGGTAAAGGATGGTTTGTACTTCTCTTTCAAAGGCTTTCATATACTGACCAAAGCCTTTGCTGCCCCATCATCCCTTTTAGGGCAGAATTTATATAATGAACAAACCAACCTAACAAATCAAATCATAAATTGAACAACATTAAGATGGCCCATCTGAATGCCAAGAGTCTTAACAATAAACTGCCCATATGGGAGGCTGTTCTGCATATGGAACAAGTCCATGTCTGTGTAGTCAGAGAGACAGGGGTCAAGTGTAATCAGAGTACCCCATCTATGGCAGAGTTCTGTCCCTATCATGTCTTCAAATCCACTGGCAATGGTGGAGGAGATTCAGTGCTCTTCAGAGATTTTTATCCCTTCCAAAGTGATACACCTTGATCTTCCCATGAACTCAATGAACTTTATATCACATTAGGTAATTCAGAATTTCAGATCATAGTTTGCTATTGATCCCCTTCTATGGCTCTATAGGATGATGAAAACTTTCTTGCATTCCTTGAAAATATCCCTATAAGAGATACTGTAGTTCTGTGGGTTCATCTACCCTTCTGTAGACTGGAGTACTTACACTTCGAATGCTGGTTATGCATGATGCTTCTTAGACAGGAGTAATGAGAACTATGTAGGTCAAATTGTCTGAAATCCCATGAGGGGAGGTAATATCCTGGACCTGCCTCTCACAAATTCAGTTCCAGTAAGTTCCCTACCTCTGGATGGCTACTTGTTAGTCAAGGCAGACCACAAACTGTTTTTTGTTTTACACTGAGAGCATCCACCCCCACCCCCAGTAATCAACACCACCCTCTTTAAAGACTTTAAACAAGCAAACATTTTATAATTGAACAATGAAATCTCTAAATTTACCCATGCTAATCTCACTTTTGATTGATGATATTCAGCCACCTATGCTAAGAATCTTTATTTAGGTTAATACATTAGCAAAAGAGTTCCCAAAAGAAACAAATACAATGGCATTATTGTGAAGATGCCCTTCCATAAGGGTGGCCTTACTTCTGACCCAGGAAACTACAGACCCATTTGTCTTACTACATGTCTGTAACACCATGGTGCATCATAACTCAGGATATGAAAAAATCTGATCAGGCTTGGTCCACAACAGTTTGAGTTTATTAAGGCTAGATTACACCTTCTAAATCTAGTTTGCTTCTTTGAAAATGTCAGTCAGGCAGTAGACAATGGTCACACTGTTCATGCTGCCTACTTGGATATGGCAAAAGAGTTTGGAACCATACCACATGATGGTGTTGTTAAGTTATTGGTCTTAAACACTGATCCCTATATGGTAAGAGGAATTGCAAACTAGCTCAAGGATAGCACTCATGTTGTCAGCATTGGTGATACCTCCTCAGTTAGGGAAAAGATGACCAGTAGCATTCCACAGGGATCAATACTAGGCCCCCCTACTTTTTTGGCATGTTTTTGTGACCAAACCAATGATGACAAGGCTCTCTGTCTGACTAAGTAAAAGATGATTGTAAATGTGATGTAGTAGTTAAATCAACCATTGATACTAATACCTGTCAAATGGAACTAGCACACAATAACTTGTGGTACACTGAAAGAAGGCTGAAACTAAATGGTAAGAAAGGCCATATCATCTCCTTTGGAAAATAACAAGTTTCTACCACCTATTGTATCAATGCCCACTCTCCATTGAGTCTGTGATCATAGATGTGGGTATCTGCCTTGATGGCTCCTATGACAACAGGAGGTACTGCCAGCCATGCTAGGAAAAATAGGGCAGTGGATTTGTAGCATAACCCAGAACAGCTAGTTTGATTTTTTTAAATAATTATATGTCATTTCTATATCAAACTGATTTATACGGTTTACCTTTATATCGTCGATCACATAAGATCGACCTACCACTTCGTTGACCGTTTTCCGTGAATTCGAAACCACAACATTTCTGGCCAAGCCACACCTCCACACCAGTGCTACCATGGGTCAAAAGGGGCGAGATTGTGCCCTACTGTGAGAGATTGTGCCCTACTGGAAGGAAAAGAAATGTGCATGCATTATTGTAACTGAATGTATACATTGTAAAAGCATATGCTGTTAGTGAAGAGGTTTATCTTAATCCAACTGACTTTGCAAAATATTCTTGAAATTAAACTACTTTATGGGTTAAGCCATAAAGATGTTATCACACAGTTTTGAATGGAGCCAGAGACTCAGTGTCTGTATTAGAGAATAGGCTGCAGCTCCTGTAGGAAGAGTTGAATGGTTTTATGGTTTTATAACTTCCAGCAGCTGCACCACATCTGAGCAAAACTCTATCTGTGTGTTTTGCAGCATATAGGCACCATCTGTGTGTCAACCTGAATGCCTGATCCCTGATTGTGTGCATCTTTTGTATCTCTAATACTGTTTTGGGAATTTCCTGCCAGTCTTCTTCTTTCAGATGTCAGCCTTCTTCCTTCAGCCATCTGTTTTATGTTTTCCTCAAGATGGCTCTTTTTGCCTTTTCTCTTAGGTCTCCAAATAGCATACTGTTTCTACCCTACACCTGCTTTTTCTATTTCTTCCTTGGTGCCTTTCTCCTCTTACCCTCATTTTCTTTATTCTCTTTTTCCCTTCTTACACCACATTTCCTTTATTCATTTTTATTTTAGTCACAAATAGCTGCACCATTCTCCGCAGGTAACCCAAATTCTTTAGTGAGTTCTCCCAATGTCTGATATACTATCTGTAACTATATACCTTCCTTTGATTATTTCATTTTCTTACAGTAATTGTGCCTTTTTATATTTCTTCCTGCTTTCATCCTACAATGTTTTGCCATCATATTCCTCCTTGGAGTTCCCTGTTTCTTTCTTCTTCCTGTGACATGCTTCCTCATTCCTTCATTACTTCCTTATTCCATTGCTTGGATATTTCCCACCACCTGTCCTGCCTCTCCACTTTCTATTCCCCCTCATTTGCTATCCATCTGGTCATATTCTGTGTAACTGCCATTGTGGGTATATGTGCAACACCTACCATTGTGGGTATATGCGCAGCACCTACCATTGTGGGTATATGCGCAGCACCTACCATTGTGGGTATATGCGCAGCACCTACCATTGTGAGTATATGCTCAGCACCTACCATTGTGGGTATACGCACAGCACCCCATCTCCCCCACTTTCTTCTGCTTGTCCTTGTCCTTGCTACTCTCTTCCTACTTCCCTTCTTTCAGTTTTTGGGTCAATGGGTAGGTTTTTAGCATGTATGTTATCAGTGATAATGCCATCATTCTTATTATAATTCCTTTCCATCCTCATTTCTAATACCTTTTTAATATTCCACCTTATCCATATTATTCCCTATAGTGCCCTCCAGTGTGTTCCTTACTGTCAGCCCTAGATATTTAGTGTGGTTAACCTCTGGTATTTCCCCTACCACCCTATTCCTTTTTCCTGCTCTTATTCTGACCACCACCATCATCTTGTGTTACATTTCAGGTAAGATGCCCTTTTGAATATTTTTTAAGATTGATAATGTTTCTTTTAACACTGTCAGTATATCCTCTGATAGTAGCATATAGATGTCTTCATTACCTTTCTATCATTATTTCTGCCCCATGGTACTTCACAAAGCTTCTTTGTTCTTCCTGAATTATTTTGGGGGAAACCTTGCCTATCCAGCTTGCAAAGATCTTTGCCAGTAGTTTAATATAATTATTTATTAGAGACAGTCTGCAATCACTTGCCTCTGTTCTGCACCCCTCTCCCTTCTAGGAAAATCACCACCACCCCATGTCCTGCTCATTGTGTCTGAGACCTCTCTTGTCTGTTTAATCCACCTGTCGCCCTCCTTTGATGTTTGCCAGACTACTACTCCTCTCCATTTTTAGAACTCAATCAGGTGGATGTCAGCCTTTCACTTTCACTGTTTTTTTTTCCTGACTTTCTCTGCTGTGATTTATTTATTTAAGTTCTCCTAATGGTTCTGGAACACTTATTGCTATGTCTTTCCTGTCCAGTACCACTCACTCTGCTGTTCCATCCTCGCCTTCCAATATATTTGTTTGTAATATTTTCTAAATGTTCTTCTGATGTCCCTGTCATCCCCTCTCATGCTGCCACCCTGTGTCCTTACTCTTGCTATCCCTCTCTCCCTCCTTCCATCTTTGTAATTTCCTGCCAGTTGCCTCTCTGCTACTTTTCCCACAATCCACCAGTAGTCATTCCAGTACCACTGTTCTAACACTGTTGTAACTATATTTTTCCAGCTCTACTTTTTTGCTGCTTCCAGTATTCTAATGCTTCACAATCTCTCCCCTTCCCATCTGCTTTTCTGTATTTGCAATAGTCTTCCTTATAGCTGTTTAATTGTTTCCTCATTTTTTCTCCTCCTTTGCCCTTCATCTTCACCTCCCTCACTGTCACCTTCATTCAGTTTCACAATTGCCTTCCTATTGTCTTTTTGTTGTTTCTTTTGTCATCATTTTTAGCTTCTACTTTTTCTCTTGTTCCCCTCATTTGTTTCTTGCCCTTCTCCATCTTGCACCCACCCTTCATCTCTTTCTACCCTTAACCTCAAAATAGCTGCCCTATAGTACATCATTTGTAACAAATTACACAGCAGTCCATATATACCTGGATCTACTTAGCCCTGACTGCATAATACTTGTTTATTTTTTTCAGTTGTTATATTAGCCTCACTTAACTGTTTTCTTCACTCATTTTATTAACCGTCCATGTCTTTAAAATACTTTACTTAATACTTTCAAAATCCTTCAACTCTTCTCACTTCAGCTTCCTGGGTCTCATATATCCTATCATTATCTTCATCAACCCCCTTTTTCCCATTTTTCCATTCTGTCAGTGTGTCGTGTGTCACATTAACTGTTGCCATTTCTCATGATTCAGAGCCTCTCTCCCCCTCCTGGAGGTCTTCTGTCATGCAGTCCCTCTATCTTCTTGGCTGCTTTTCCTTGTTTTCTTTTTCTTGCTTCCTGTCTCTCCCAAATCTGCTTTACTGAGAAGTCTTCTGCCTTCCAGGATATGCAACTCCACCACAATAATCTATTTTCTTTAGCCTTTTTTATAACTGGGGCTACTTTACCTTCTGCTCTGATGTCCTCATTTCTTCATCTGTCCATCAGTGTGCATCCTACCACCATTCTCTGGCACGTCATCTCCTTCACCTCAGACTTCCTCAGTTGGTCTGGTCTCACCACTGTTTAGACACCTTCATTTTCAGCTTCTATGCCTGACACTTTGTTTTAGTTCACTGCAACATCTATGGTTGACCTCTTCAGACTTCTATTCTACTCAATGACACCTCTGCAATATTTTGATGCTGTTACTATGTTGCAATATTTCCCTTCTTTCTCAAATGTTGGCTTCTTCTGATTTTCCCTCATTTGCAGTCAGGACTACAATATCTTGTCTGTATTGTTTCTTCCTATGTGCCCTCAGTTTTGCATTCCAGTCACCCAATCATTTGCTTAATTCCCTGTTCAAAATTTGCTTGTAGTGCCACACAATCCTCATACAGCAGCTTTATTGATCTGTCCCCTCTGATCTGGGACCTTATCTCAGTTACAGCCATGCTACACAACATCATTCACAAAATCCATTTCTGACCAGAGAGTTCTCTATCACGTATCAAGAAAAGTAAAGTAAAATTACTGCTCTTCAAAAACTAACACTTACATTGTTGTCCATATCTCATTTGATAATTAAAATAACTATTCATTTACTTATTAACTTAGGTTAATTTCAAGGCTTAATCTTAAACAAGAGCTAAAAGCTGATATCCTTATTAATATCTCACAATTTACCAAAACTGTGTGTGTGTGTGTGTGTGTGTGTGTGTGTGTGTGTGTGTGTGTGTGTGTGTGTGTGTGTGTGTGTGTGTGTGTGTGTGTGTGTGTGTGTGTGTGTGTGAGGCATGGAGGTGAAATGGTTAATATCTTCAGCTTACAAAGTCCAGCTTTCATTTCTGACCTCAAGCCATTGTCTGTGTGAATTTTCATGTTGTTCCCACCTCGATGTGGGGTTCATCCCTCCCCCAAAAATATGTTGGGTGCTTCCTCCTCAATGATAGAAGGTACAAGGTTCAAACCCAAACTTCCCAGTTACACTTGAAATGCTTGCCAACAAAAGACACTAAAAATGTATAGAGTCATGGATAGCAGAAGGAAGTTTGGTTGATATCTACTGGAGGAGGAGTCATGTAAACCAACCACTTTAGGCATCAACTGCAGTGTGTAGTATTCTGTAGACAAAAACATATCATAGACTGCATGCCACATCAGGGCTAGCCATTCAATGGTATAAAAATGTGTCTATAAGAGATGTGGACATGTTGATTAATAACTCATATATTCCACATTCACCTCTCCATAAAAAAATATTTTTGTATACCCCTAGCTGACAGAGCATTAACTTCTTCTCTCCATCTTTTTAACAATGAGGTTTTGCTTCTTTAACATTCCTTTAATCTTTCTTCATTTTCCTTGTACAGTTCTCTTACTTATAATACTATATGCCCTTTTCCTCCAAAGAGGTAAAAAAATATATTCGCTCTGTCTGTATACCTACCCTTTTTTCATTCCTGTCCCTTATTCTTAACATTAAATATTCCTTTTTAAACTTTTCTTTATAAGAACCCCGTTACTCACCTAATTCATAACGAAATCTTATATCTAAACATCTCTCCATAACTTATTAAAGTATCCCTTCATGACATGTTTTCCTATAAAGATTATTTCTAGTCTAAACAAAATTTTCCCCACATGTTTCTCTACATCTTTTACTTCTGCTTTCAAAAAACACTTTTTGATCTGTGAATTCTTATAACTTAGTATAGGCTTTTGTTTCAGTTAATGACTCTGGGCATAGGAAGTTATCTTTGTTGTAATCTCACCTCTCTGGTAAGTATAACCTGCTGTTTTGACTAGACACAGATCTGTTCTTCTCGTGATATATATCATAATCCTCAATCACCACATCTCTTTTTTACTGCCCCTTTGCACCATGCAAAGTTAGGAAGTTTGCAGTAAATATTATTACCCAATTTACCATCAGATATTCTTCTCATTTTTAAATAATTACACTTACAGTTTATCTTCTCTAAGAGGAAATAAAGCATGCATTCTGAAATGTATTCCTTTCCATAAGCAATCCAGTACTAACAACCTCACTGGTAGTTACCTAGTAAAATCATTTATGTCAAAGGTTGGATACCCTTTTGAGAAGTGTGGCAAGGCCTGAACATTCTTCATGTCAGAAAGATGAAATTGCCCTCACTCTCTCTAACAGTTCTAATTTATTTCTTTCAAAATCAGATACAAATCTAATTTTGCCATAATTTGGTCTCCTTTAACTTTTGTATTTTTTTATGTTTGTCAACTTCCTTTCTATTTTGCATACTTCTTGCACCTTCCTTACATGTATATACCTCTTAATCTCTTAGCACAAGCAATCTGGACAAATCCTAAAATAACAAGGGGACAAAGACCCATAAATAGGGACAAATTTTAAATATTGCTCTTATAAACTTAAAATAAGGCTAGAAGGACAGGATTTGTGTTAGCATGCATTTTTATGAAGGATATGAAATCTGAAACTCAAATGCATATCATTATTTAGTGACTTCAATCGACAATGATTTGCTTGAAAAATAAAACTTTTTTTGAGGTACAGACCAAAAATATGAGTAAAAAATCTAGACATTCCATGAAAATGTGGATAGTTGAGATGTATGCTAACTTCAGAATCAGATACATGTTTGGAATAAAAAAAACAGAGTGAATCACTGCTACTGCACAGACAGAAAGTGCACTGGCCATAACTCCAAATGCAAAATGCAGTCCAGGAGATCATCATCAGGGAACTGAACTCACTGTGTTGAAATAAAACATCTGGGCACAACACAGAGTAGGATAACTATCAATGAGTTCTGCAAATGCCACATAAAGGCATTCTTTTAAATAGCTGGTCAGTCAGTGTACAGTTCTGTCAAACAGAATTTGGCCAAATGGTGTTGACCTATGAAATTAATGTATATCCCATAGGGTATTGCACTTTGATTATACTTTAAAAGCATTTTGTTATTTATTTAAGTTATGACATTTCTTAGACGTGCAGTTCCTTAGTGATTTACCGCAAGGTGATATTTGTTAAGCAACAGCGGCATGAGATACAGGATTTGACAAGCTAACTATATATTTTCATAAACATATCCTGTGATATTTCTTGACAAGATATGACATTATGTTAATGTGACATCATGAGTACTGCCAGGATATGATTTTGGGTTGTTTATTTTATTGAGTCACTGAATCAGAGATTACTTCACTTGGCATATCACGCACACCTGGATTCATATAATGTAGAACTGAAAAATGCCCAGATGCACAGAACATGGTTTTAGAAACATGCCTGGAATGTAAATTTGCCTACAGTCTCATTATCTGCCCTGTACCAAAGAATTTTAAGAATCTCATGTTTACACACAAATCATATCTTTCTCACAAGTTCAGAGAGTGGAATGTTTGCTGTATTTTCCATTACATTGTTTACAGTAAAGGTATGTTTTATTTATTATGCAATGCTATCAGGATATCATGCACTTGTTTTGACAAAAGTGTTATATTGCTGCATGACGTACAAGAAACAGAGGTACACAAAACAGCCTTTACCATAGAAAATGTATTTTGTATTCTTTGTATATTCTAAAAGAAAGGGAGTAAGCTTACATGCTGTTGCATAAATAGCTATTAGCTATATTTGCCAGCCTTATTAAGGAGAATTCCTATATGGGAAAAGGAAGACAACAAACAAAGCAATCTCACTGAAATTATATTATACTTCCATGAGAGCTGTCTCATCATATCACTCTCATGTTAAGCAGATGGCCAGGACCGTGACAGTTCGGCTCAGATGAGGTACAACAAAACTGGTTGGTGTGATTGGCATGTAACTGTCTGATTGGTAATACACTGACAAGTGGGCTTCAGATGATATAACAACCACCACCAGCCACCTTAAAATCTATCTTGCATGCAACTTTACATCTGCATGCTATGGTCTCTGTAAAATTTAGTTCTTTACAACTTAATAAACAGACCCTCATGACCCAAGTCTCTTTATTCAAACTACTCAACATTTGATTAGATCTGCTAAAAACTAGACCAAACAGCTGTTATTCCAGTAGGGTGTATGCACAAGTATTCAGTGATAGCTGTGTAGTTTCAACTGTATTCTCAAAAAGAATATTCAGAACTGCAGACAGAGTAAAGATCAATATTTAAAAGGGCATCAGATGATCTACTTCTAGAGTATTCTGGAAACTAGATAGTAGAGTGAGGTCACTAAACAAAATTAGTGCAGCACATTTTGAGGGAATTTGCATGCAATACTACTTTCACTCCAAGAGGTGAAGTACACTGTTGAAACAAAAGTATTAAAGGAACAACTATCCTATGCACCACTCCAAAACACCTGCCCCATGCACCACTCCAGAACACCTGCCCCATGCACCACTCCAGAAGTCAGTCAGTCTTTTGCTAGATGTTATCTACAATGGAAGAAATACAAAAGCAGTAGTAGGCACAATAGCTACAGAAACAACTGTACCTTTGAGAAGTACTATAAAAATGTATAAACCAAACAAAACAATTTGCCTAAAGCAGATTAGGATTGCTTCTGGAAGGAGAGATTGCAGAAGACAGCATTAAACTAAACACATGCTAAATGTAAATGAACAGGTTGTATCTCACCCAAACCATGGAGCATAATGTTTTGTTACATTTTTAGATGCACATTGTACTACTGGGATATTTTGGAGCTAGAAAATAGAACATTAGAACTGATTTATGGTTTCTTCACTTACTTTCAGTACTCATGTGCATCTGTTAGCCCAATGAACAAAAAGGCTGCAGAATGTGTTTTCTATATGCATACATAGTCTGATGAGGTCTGATGAAATATGACCTACATTTATAAGTATATTTACTACTTTACTGCACACCTCTGAAATATCATGCTTTCTCTATTGAATATTTCTTTCTAATATTTAAAATGCATAACAAAAAAACAATTGGCAGAATTCTGTTAAAAAGATGCTGCCACAAAACACCTTATCTTATATGGACTAATCTGTGATTATCAGCATGGACTGATAGATGTATCTATTTATATAATTATTTAATTTTGTGTTGAGCTCTGATCAAATTTGGCTATTTGCAGGCTCAGCTTGGGTTACAAACACAGAAACAATGGTAAAGCAAGATTAAAGGTATAACCAAATTATACAGTATAGTGATGCAACATAACACAGATGTAAAAAAGTATGCACATATTTACAAGAAAGTTTTAAAAGAAGTAGGATCAGGGGTATATGCTCTATATAGGTGTTATAGGTGACACAAATGTGGTCCATCCAAAAGGATGGACATAGTATATACAAGTAGGGAGGGACATTTTAGCAAGGAAGAGAGTAAAAACTGTAGATACTAAGAGCTACAACAGGAGAGCTAATCAGGGGAAGTGAATATTACATGTATAGTAGGGAATGAATAGGGCAGATGGGGAAGCAGTGGGTATGAGTTTAGGTGTTGGAGTGAGTTTAGGTGTTGGAGAGGTTAGGAGACTAAACAGTCAAGGTTTTCGGGAATGAATGTAATAGAGTTAGGTAACATGGCCTATGTCCTGACATGCATTTACATTCTTCGGTTAGATATTGTTTGTACGGAGGTCTGAACTGTTTGTAATCTCTCGTTTCAATAAATTCAGGCAACACTGAGTGCCATATTTTAGGGTCTGTTGAATGAAGTTCAGTGAATGGACTTATGAGGCCATTAGTAGATTAGCTTCTCAGGTTGTAGTGTGGGTTGGATGTAGTTATTCTCATAGTTAAGGGGGGTGGTGCATCTTAGCAAATTAATTTGAAGAAAAGGAATCCAGGAAGGAGGTTGGCTCTGCCTTGAGTAGGTAGCCAACTTACCTTTTCCAAGTTGTCACAGCGATGTTCATGCCAAGGAGAGTGATGACATAGCAGATTTCTTTTTAGAACAAGATTGTAAAGTGGTATTTTATTTCTTTTTGCAAGGCAGTCACAAATGTACTATCTGTACAAGTAGGGCACATTGGCTCTTCTAGTAGGTTGTGGAAGGGAATCAGATATCTTTTGGCCAGAATAGGAGGCAGTTGACTTTAGATCTGACTTTCTGAATATGGTCTTGGTAGCTGAGGAATTGGTCAAGCCAAGTACCAAGGTGTCTAAATAATATGCTGCATTCAATTATGTTGTTATCTAGATCTTTGATATGGAGAGTAAGAGATACTTTAGTGAGTTGTTTCTTTGTGCCAAACAGAATAGACTTTTTGTAGGGTTGAGGAGTACTTTATAAGAACAAGGACAATTATTTAGTTGCAGGTCAGTTTGAAGTTGATTTTGGATGATATTATGAGAAGGGTTGGATCAATACATAACCATATGATCAACATTAAGGAGAAGTTGTAGATGAGGTAGGTCAATGGGCAGTTATTTATAATAATGGAGAAAAGTATTGGTACAAGAATTGATCCCTGAGGAATTCCTGAATGAGTGAAGACTGTATCTGATAAGGCAGGCTCACTTTTAACTATGAAAGTTCGGTTGTTCAGGAAATCTTGCAACCATTGTGTAAATTCAGAACTTACACCAATATCTTGTAAGTAGGATAATACAATGGAGTGGTCATCCAGGTCAAAGGCCTGGGTAAGGTGAATGAATACTGCCCCAATGGGGTAAACTTCATCCGTAGAGAGCATCCATGAGATTTAGAGAAGGTTATTGTATTTTCAGAGAATTATTTTCTCTAACAGACTCTGTTTTGGGAGATTGAGAAACACTGATATTAACAGGGCTAGTACTTATAGATTTAACCAAAGCATTTGGTTCTCCAACTTGTACAGTGCCTGTTTCTGAATTCAAAACCTATAGATGAAGAATCGCTGATTTAGGATGTTTCAAGATCTCTCTTCACAGAATGGATGAAGATCTTATATCCATTCATCCAGTTAGAATATGATCGACTAAAGTATCTGCTCTCCAGCATTTCTTATTCACATTATTACGATTTTTAAGGAATTTGTATCATACTGGGTCTGGTGTCTCTGAATTTCAAATGAAATTATTACTAAAATGTGAATGTTTTTCTGTTGGACTCTATGCTATTGTTGACAAATCCATCAGTTTAACCTTTTAACGGCATATGTTTTTTTTTCCATGCGTGTGTGACTATGGACCTAGTATTTTGCAGAAAGGGGATATGAAAGTGTCAAAGCTCCTCTGCAAAAATTGTTTTAGGTTATTTATTTATGCTTTGTGTTATTATTGCAATTATTATTAGTTTATTTTCAGAATGAACTCATTTTAATGGATTTCAGAGTTTTGGATTCAATTTTATTGGTTTAGTTCTTAAAAGTTTCTTTGTTTTGACATGAGTGACTGCAAATTTTGTAGTATTTTTCAGCAGAGATCCAATGTAGGTAAGCTCCACATGACACAATTACAATATACAGGGTAATACCTCACAGTAAGACGTTGTCCTGTTCGATTCTCAGATAGTGCATCTTCTGTGTGGAGACATACCTTCGTTGAAGGTTGTGCATCAGGGCCGGCAACTCGGCACATAAAAATCTACTGCCAATCATTAGCGGACCGGAGTTCTGCTGTGGCGACCCCTAACCTGGAAAAGCCAAAAGACACAACATTTACGGATACAATCATAGAAGCATTGGCAGTTACTGAGCACAAATAAACAAAGAGTAGTCAAGTATTAGATTTACAGAATACAACAGAGATATCTTGACAGTTGCAACCTAACATGAATGACATATATTGTACATTTCCAAATGTGTACGCTTTGATGATAAACAGCAGACAGATTTATAATATTCATGATGGGAAAACATGTTGACATCCCTGTTACAACAGAAGAAATAGACTTGCATAAATGTAATAAAGGTTTTTGTGATAAACAATGATATATGTACAGCTGCAGGTTTCAGGCAGATAGTAAATGAATGCATTGACAATGAATCATTTGTAGCTGCTTGATGGTGTGTTTTAAGATAACAAACTGACAGTTCCAGGCTAACTGAAAATATTTTTTACTGAATGATCGGGAGATAAAGTTGTAACACAGAGTTAATAATTTTGGTTTATAGATGTCCAGGTTTTGCAACACCTGAGGAGAAGTATGCATAGCTGTGATGGTTAATTGTAACTATTTGCTTAGTTAGGAACTGACTGGAAGAACAAAGTATATGGGTGGTGGAATACGAGGGGATTAAGGGAATTAGTGATGGACATGGGGAATTTTCTTTTCTTTAATGTCATGGCATCACCCACCTAAGAACAATTCAAAAGAACATTATAACATCACTTAATAGACAAGGCAATAGTTACTTACAGCATGCTGGTGTAACACATTTTCACATCTTAATTCCTGGAATGCAAATGTGTTATGCCTGCTCAGAGCAGTAATGCTTTGCTAAATGTCTCATAACTACAGTTTAAATAATTTTGCCTTTCTGTCTTACTTGAATGAAAAAGGCACATGTTGCCAGTTATATGCTATTATTAAAAAATGCCATTTTATTTTCCAAGATGTAGTCCCCTGTAATAATCCATTCAGTGGTTCCAAATTCAATAAATAAATGTGGTATGCTTAGTATATATACCTGATCATTTGTGTTTACAATTCCAACACCCAACAAGAGTGCAATTGCATTATATCTTGTAAGAACTTGAAGGTGGTAGGATAATTTTCTTACTTAATTGGGACATTTTGTTTGTGATGTGCTGCTTCTTGTGTTCTACTAGTTTGTGACAGAAAATGAGCATATTTTCCTTCACGTTCTACCTAGTTATATATCATTTGTTTTGCTAATATGAAGCTTTACAATTGGAGTTTTCATCTATTTACATTTGGCTAAAATAGTTCAGCGATGGGCGACACTTTCTGTGAACTGGACATGCATGGCCCTCATGATACATCAAACTTTTTTTCCCTAAAGGCAAGGGTTTCCTGTCTAACACAGCAAATTATATCTAAGACTCATAACGCTCAGCCTCTTAGAACAAAGAATCAGGAACACAGCTAAAAAAGGTAATATGGTACAAAGGCCCAAAATCAGGAACACATTTTATATTTTGTTTTTATATACCTAGAAAGAAGAGACGGACCAAAAAAAAATCCAAAGCAAAATCGGGGTCATTCTGTGAAATCAGGGACAGATGAGTGTTACAGTTAGAATTAATAATCAGTAATTAAGAATTAATAATAATTATTCAGGCATAGTAGAAAAGCTAAATAAATTGGGAATAAATCCCTATGTCACCCACTGGATTGACAACTGTCTCACAGATAGGATGCAGGAAGTCAAGATGGGGAAGTTTCCCCCACAAACAAACCAGTCACCAGTGGAGTCCCCCTGGGTTCTGTGCTGTGACATCTCCTGTTTGTCATCTATTTTTCTGAAGTAAAAGCCAATATCAAAGGGCTCTGGCTGACTACATTTGCAGATGACTGCAATCTTGGAGCAGTCAATGAATCCCCAAATGACTTAGCCATACGACAGGAAGGTTTTTTTTTCCCCAAATAAATAACTTAATCATGGACTGAAATAAAATAGTATATCCTTTAAGAAGTTATGTACCTCTAGGAATTACCACATTGACAATATGCCCCTAAGTCTTGACCCAGTTTTTTGGTATTTGGGAACTTAGAGTGACCTAACTTTTGACAACCATGTGTCCATTTTTGTAAGAAAGTCCTTCTACATTCCATAGCTTATATGCAAAAGGACTGTGTCTACATCTAGGGATGTCAATGTCCCCCTGTGTTCATCCTTCAGGCCAGTCACTGAGTATAATGCTCTCTGTGGAATGTATCAGTCCAGGCACAGGCACGCCTACAGAGATACCTTATTAAAAGGATACAAGACCTAAACAACATCTCCTACATGGACTGACTCAAAGCTTTGTCATTATTTTCAATATCCTATAGACTTCTAAGAAGTGACCAATGTCTGGAACACAAGGCATCCTCTCACCCAATAATGATGGATTTACTGCACATCAACAAGTCAAATGGCATCAGAAATAATCAGTCTAAGGATCTAAACCTCTTTTGTGACTCCACAGTCACATAAAACTAAATTCATCCCAGTCCATATTCAAGTGCAAGTTGGATTTATGGTTGGTAAACAGAAAATATAATCCAGTACTGCCCTCTGTACTATAATGGACAGAGGCAGCTCTTAAGTGCTTTATCCCATGCATGGGTCCCTCAAATTATCTGGAGTATGACCTCAGTTATTTTCATTAGGGTTAATATAGACCATGGGCTGGGTAAGACTAATCTCTAACTGAATGGGATAGGTTAATTTGAGCACAAAGACAGAAACTGGATAGCCTTAAAATGGCCTGCATGGGCAGCTAGCCTAGTACTTAGCTATGAAACTATAATTGACATATGCATACTGCATCCTTTGGCTTCCCTGATAACTTCCTTGTTCAGATGGTGTGGGGACATAATGACAGTGAAATACTACATGCCAAATACTGTATAACAGATCTTTTGCTGTTGCTGTACATACTTCACAACCATCACACAGTTAGTTCTAAAAACACTTTTTACTACCAGGAGAACTAGTGTATCACTTTTTCTTACCTTAGACATGACGTACTTTTGCTGTTTGAACATGGCATACTTTTATTTTCTTGGCATAACTCACAGTTACTTTACTTTAACACAGCCTCTGCCTGGGTGCTATAAGTAATCGTTATCACAGAAGATACCTCTTGCATATATATAAGCTGAGTAACATAACCAACTTAGGCATATATATACGTCTGTCCCATTGTTACTGTATTAGTGCATACCTGGATGAATCCTTTCTAATGGGACATGTTAGTCTGCATCGATTTTAATTATTATATTTTGTATTTAGTCTCATAATAAGTTTGTTGCTAGCAGTAGTACTTGTATATTTTGTTAGGTGAGGTGTCCAGTTATTACTTAGAAGCCAGAAATATTCTCGTAATTTTTATTCAAGAGGATTTCACCTGAAAGGGTCTTTGTGGTTCATCTCGTGTGCCAGTACAACTTATTAAATAAAAATAAAAATATACCATATGTCAGTAGTAAAATAAAAAGTGGAGCTTGTAAGCAGAGCAAGGAGGCAAAGAAAAACAATGCATATATACATAAAACAAAATGAAATCCTATTACAGCAATCTTAAAGTAAACAGTCAAGTGGAAGCTTTTTTTATTTATCCTTTGTGGGCCAGGCTAGTCTCACTAGGCTAGTAGCATTTTTTAGGGGAGACTAGAGGTGCTGTTTATACTACTAGGTGAAATTTTGCCAAGGCATCAGTGGGGAACTATTAAAAAACAAATTTTTAATATATTTTTGATGCAAAATAGTTTCTCCGCTGAATGTTTCATACTTGCTGTAGTATATGTTAATGGTGTTGGAGGAAGCATTTTACATCCAAAATATATTAAAAAATAAAATAGTACTTAAAAAATACATAAGTAAGTAAAACACAACAGTTTTACAGAGAGTCCATTCTCTAAGCACTGGCAGAGATCATTCTCTCTACACTCTTTCTCTCACATGCTACCAGGGCATCGTTGGATTGCTTTCACACTTCACTCACTTTCACACACACACACACACACACACACACACACACACACACACACACACACACACACACACACACACACACACACACACACACACACACACACACACACATACACACACACACAGTCTCTCGGCTTTTGTACACACATTCACTCAAACATGCAAACAGAAACATAATCATACATACACATGCGCACACATTTCTGTTTTGCCCGATCAGTCTCTCTCTCTCTCTCTCTCTCTTTCATTTTTATACACACACACTCACATACACTTTATTTTAATTTTTGTCTTTTTTTATTTTACACATTAAACAGCAAAAGCACTAGGCATTATTTTACAACAGTACCCCCCAATGTGCAGTAGCAAGGCCCACCCAAACCCCGCCCAACACCCAGCACACAGTAATTTTTTTTTGCTTTATCATTGAATAAATATGTTTGCCTGCATGACATGATTGAAGTCATCATATGAGCCAAACAACTTGTACTATTTCATTAAGGTGACTCAATCCCCGGTGTCTTCTGCAACAGAAATGCTCCTGCTACTCTGCTTTGTATCTCATTGCTAAGAAAATGAGATGGAAAAGTTTATTGAGAAAAACTATGTACAATTTATATTGCTGACAGGCAAAGTATTCAGCAAGTAAAAAGCCATTAACATTTGAATTACATCAATGTTATGTAACAACAACATAATTGGCTTTCAGCTACCATAGGCATACCTCTCAACTGTCCAGATTTTAGTAGAATGTCTAGATTTATTGCTCATATTTTTGGTCTGATCCTCATAAAATGTATTATTTTCTGGCAAATCACTGGGATGATCTGAGGACTGAAGTCAATAAATAATGACATACACGAGTTTCAGACTTCAAATCCTTCAGAAAATGTTTGTTAAAGCAACCCTGTTACTCTAGCAACTTTCTAAGTTTATGAGTAATATTTAAAATCTGTCCCTAGTTTAGGCCTTTGTCCCCTCATTTTATCAGACTTTGTCCAGATTTCTTGCACTAAGAGGTTGAGAGGTATGACCATAGACTGCAAATCAAGTAAGTTATCCTTTCAGTTAAAGGATTTCAATTAATATATTTCATAAACAATATGAACGTAAGAGTTTTAAATAGAATATCACATAGACAGAATTAACTATGCAATTCACTCATCCCTGTAAAGAGAAAAACATGTACTTCCAGCAGATCTGCAAAAAGAGTGAAAAGATAAAATAACTCTTATCCAGGAACATCTTACCACTGGCATCATGACTTTCATTAGCAAGCACAGTATCTGAAAGAACGTTTTCCCCTTTATGATGAGAATAATGCAGATGATAAAGCTACAAGTTCTAATGTTAGCTACATTAATCATAAATATGGGTCTTGTTTAAAACATTGAATCTGCAAATATTCCTTTTTTCCCTCGCTATTGCTGGGGGGCAAGCCCTCCTGCACACCCCCGCTACTTAAATACATCAACTTCAAGATCACACTACATTGAGGAAGAGGATGAACAAGCAACACACAATGAATACTACTTAAATATACCAACTCTAAGACTGCACTACATTGAGGAAGAGGCTAAGTTAGGACTACACAATGAATATTTATGATGTCACAGGCAAATCCGCATGGCATGTCAGTCATTCATCATTTGCATGGCACATCACAGCCATTAGGCATGTCAGTCAGTCTGTCCATGCCCATTTCTGCACAAAATGGCCAGGGAGGTACTGTTGTAAAACAACACCAAGCGTTGCTTAGAAAATGCAAAATAATGGCTTGCTCTCACTTTCTCTGACATGCATGCATACACTCACATATAGACATAAACACGCACACACACACACACACACACACACACACACACACACACACACACACCTTTTTTTCTGTCATTGTCTTCTTTTTTGTTTACATTTTACACTTGCTAAACAGCAAAAATGCTGTTTAGTGAGCGTAAAATAATGGTGGCCGTTTAATTTTCTCAGTCCGAGCTCCATGTCCAATCAGGGTAGTGATATACGGTTTGCCCATTATGTAATTAATAGTAATATATTACCATGATACTGTCCTGCCAGTATGTCACACATTGATTAAAATAATCAGTCAATAAACCTGACATAATTTCCATAGAAGTAGAATTATTTCTTTCTTCCTTCCCAAATGAAGGGGACAACCGTGAATTTCTGTAACATGGCGGTGTGAAGCACTAGTTCAAGAGAAGGCAGAGGAAACAGAGGGTTCATAATGGAAGCTTGAAGGTGGATGCGTCTAGTGTTATTAAGTCAGTGAAATGTTGATCCAAGAGGAACCAAACTACAGAGTACATCACTGAAACAAGAATTGGCATTGTCATTGCATTTTATACTGATTACAGCAAATAGAAGTTTATTTTGCTAGTTGGCAAAAGAATACATTGCCTTTCTGTGAGATTTTAATAGTGTGCACTACAAACAGAACATTGAATTACTAGCCAATAGAAGAATCTTTAAACAACAGACTTTTTACTTTTGCCTTTTGGATGACAAGAGATTGTGATGTGTCTTATTTGCTTAAGTGCAGCAAAAGGGCTCCTTGGCTTTTATTAGATTTAAACAGTAAAAAATTGTAACCACTCATTTTGTCTTCTGTTCAAAGAGAAATTAAGACTTCTGCTGCATTAACAAGGTTACAGATAATTTCTGTTGTCACCAATAGATATTATTAAATCAAAAAGATGTACTACAAAAAAGGGTACTGCATGTTTTGTTAAGTTCTTGTTTCTGAGGAGTAAGAAGGAATAATTGAAAGTCCAGCCCCATGCCACAAGGGGATAAAATCCTGACAGCACCACAGATCACCTGGGTTCTATTAGCAGTATGCCTTCTGGAGGAGCTGGGCAGTTGATGTTGGGAGTGAACATCTGATGCCGGCCCACCCATCCTAAGGTGGGAAGCTCCCTAGGCTCATTGCAACAGCAGCATTAAAAGCATGGCAAGCTGCACATTGCAAGTGGTATATTATCTAGTAAGAAAGTTGCTCGTGAGGTGAAACATGCATGCACCCCTCAATGGAGGTCATCATGGAACGTACAAGCCTACTTCAGGGTGGGGTTATAAGGGCATGACCCCAGGCAGCAATATGATGCTGCACAATATA
The DNA here is from genome assembly GCF_019279795.1 of Protopterus annectens. Lineage (NCBI taxonomy): Eukaryota > Metazoa > Chordata > Ceratodontiformes > Protopteridae > Protopterus > Protopterus annectens. Next base: position 613,212,194 of record NC_056727.1, on the reverse strand, counting down.
CTCAGTCCCCTCACTGACCCCACATATAGGTCAGCTTGAGTCCAGAGGAAGTTAAGGTAGACCTGCAAGAACAGGATCAGTTGCAGGGAGGTAAGGGACAAAACAAAACAAAAGAATAATTGAAACAGGTTAAATTATTGATTTGTCAGAACTTTTTAGAGAACTAATTCATGTTGCATGATCAGAAAATGTTAAAGCTTGTTATGTGGAAAGGTATCTCTGTTTCTTCCTCCTTTCAATTTTAAGTGAAGGGATTATTAAGAGCACTTCCTGAAGCTCCCATGATTGTTTTCTGTTTGCCGTTCTACATGTTTTTGCAATATGAAAACCTTGCTGAACTGTCCATCAACATATCCATGGCAGGCATTATTTGACTATGCTGCTAATCATTTATAGGAATTATGCCCCTGTATTTTTGTTTTTGGTTGTTTTTGAACAACTAAGCAAGGACCAAAGTTAGCTATTGTTCTATGTTTACTTGACTTTGTGATAACTATACTCATTTGATGCAAGTTGTTGAAGCTGTCGAATATTATGAAGTTTTGCTGTGACTAAGTTTGAATGCAAGATTTTAAGTCTTTGCTGACTTAATGTCTAATGTCAAAAAGACACATATACAAACTGCTCTTTTTCAGGTGACCACAGTAATAAGTTGAAAAAAATCATAACAGATATGTACAAATTAGGGGGGGGGGGTTGTACAAAGAATTCATTAATTGCAGATTGCCTGTGAGGATTATTACTGACAAGTTATAACATTTTCTCTTGGTATTTAAATTCTATGAGTTTAATAATAACTATATTTATTTGATATTGACTATCAAGGCTAATTGAACATTGTCAAAATTTGCTATACTAATTGTGAATGCAAGACTGCAAGATTAGTCTTACTGAATTATGTTAAGAAGATATATTCATAACCTGATATACTTTAGGTAATGTCTGAAATGAGACAGAAAAAATATTTTTTCTGTTTATTCTTTTCAAGCTGTGCACAAAGCATAGTTTCGGGTTAAGGTTTTAATAATGGTAGGCTGCTTATGCAGACTATGGGCCAGATTCAGAAAGCTTTGTGGCATCTTTCTAAGCAAATTGACGTGGGGCCTGAGCACAGTGGATGTGATTCAAAAACCCAGCTATATGACATGGCTAGGACAAATAATGTGGTTGGACATGTTATTTACTAATGACTGTATAACATAGCATCCTGTATGATAATCAGTTAAGACAAAATGGTGGAACAAATCAGAAATGTCTAAATGCTGCACAGCCACTCTGAACTCACTTTAGATTTGAACCCAGCCATATGCCTGTATTCAGAGTACATCTATCAAATTTGCTTGTGGTTGCTGCAGCCATTGTCAGGGGTGTAGCCAGAAAATTCAATTTCATACTTACAAACTTTTTACTGCCCCTCCAACCCACTTGGTATTTAAAAATGTCCCCCCTTGCATTTAATAAATATACACATAATTTCCAGTGGTTGTCTCTATAACTATTCAAGATATTGTTTTTCAGATTAGCAATCTTCTCTGCAAGCAACTTATGTACCTGCTGTTAGAGCCCTTACTTTAGACAATTTCAGTCATAATATAGCCTAAAAAACTACAAAGTTTCTGAGTGATGCAAATAAAAAAATGTACTCTACAGTGTACAAAGAGTATGCTAGACTACACCCTTGGCCATTGTAAATGTGTATCTGCAGAAAGCTCTCATTGCAGCTGCAGAAGCAGGGTCCTCTGACCACGCTTAACATATCATGCCCTCCATAACACCAACATAGTGAACGGTTATCTTGTAGACAGGGCCACCATTCAAGAAATCATGGCACTGTTTCAGCCTCAATTGCAGACCTATGGGAATCATGAAGTAACTATCCTAGTGCATACCTAAGTATATGTGGCTCTAGCTAGATTAGCTATGGGAACCTTTTAGCAACCTATACTCTAGCAGTTCCTTCATGCCATACTTCAGCATATGGACAAGCATATGCCATTCCCACATACATCAGGGAAGAGAGCCAACAATACACAGGAGTTCTATGATATAACCCATAGACTGTATCTACATTGAAGCAAAGGCTCAAACTAGTGAAATAGAAAGGAGGTATATGAACCACAAAGGGTATCATTCCATTGACTACCAGGTGGTCTGTAATGCACAGTGTTATCTATAGTGTATGTGTACAATCTGCCCAGACAGTTTTCATAGCTCCCACATATGGAACACATGTACCTGTATCAAAAGTTTGTGAGGAGTGACTTCCCACAGGCACATCTCAGTGGTGATGCTGGATATGCCCTAGAGTCCAGGATTATGACACCCATCAGAAATCCAGGCAGTCAGTCTCATGACGGGTACATCCATGCACCATAAACCAGAAACAGTATTTGGGCTGCTGAAGTCATGCTTTCGCTGTCTGGATTCATCCCGTAGTGCCCTGCAGTATGACCCCTCCATGTGTGCCAATAATGCTGACCATATGTGCTGTGTTACACAATATTATAATTTGGAAGCCGTTGGAGCAGAGTAGCATCCTGCAGAGCCAGCACAGTTCCCAGCACCACAGGCACTGGAAGCTGAGACAGACAAGGAGTCAGTGGTAGAGTCAGCAATAGGGATTGATCATGACAGATAAAGGCAGACACAGTAAGCCATGATATTAACAAAGATGCAGTGGTTTGCACATAACTTTACAACACAACTATATAAGAGTTAAGCAGATACACAACAGTAAAAGCGATATATGCAAAACACCAGACTGTGCTTACCTGTGCATAGGCTGGCCAAGCTCTGCATCAGACATAGGCCACTCAAGTGACAAAGTACAAAGGGCAGGCACAGTTATCATCATTTGCACAGGTAGACAATGGAGTACAGAGCTGCATATTTTTCACAGGTAAATGTGTGAGTGCGATTGTGAGTACTAATGTGTAGCAAAAAAAAGTGCTTTTATGGGTAGTGTGATAACTGTTGTGGGGGTTAATGTCAAGAAGGGCCAGAGTCAGTGGATGTGTTAGGATGTGCCTTGGGCTTAAGTGGCATGTTTGTGTCTGCAGGGATACAACCTTAGCAATTGCTACAACAGATCAGTTTGGCCAACTGAATGGGTCCAGGGCTTGAATGACAGTGGGTTTAGCTTCCCATGCACTCCTTTACCCACAAAAGTTGTCCCTGCCTGGAGTTTCCCCTGGCTGTACATGACCTTGGCTAGAAGCTGGTGGTCTATGTGACCTTGGCCAATGTCTGCTGGAAGATGTGTCAACATAATAATGGCCATAACCATGGATATGCCCTCTCTTGGGGGCAGACACCTCCACAATTGATGTTACTGTGAAAATGCTAGCACTACAGGAGTGGAATATTGATTATCTAAGACCGTGTTGGCTGACATCTGTATGTGTAGCAGATGATCGACTGTGAGGATGGCCCATCTCCCCTTCCAGATGACCCATTAAGCACTGCATAGTCAAATGTATGATTCAGTCTTTCCGAGGTATCACACATACAAGGTGTGCAATCCTGTAGGACAGCATGTACAGTCTGGATCACCCTCAGTATCTCTGCCATGGCTGTGGTAGAACTAGCCTGTGCCTCCATGATGGCCCTGCACATACAATGGATTGAAACCACTGTCACACCAACCTCTGGGAGAGGGCAGTAACCATATCTCAAGCGAGCAACATTATTGACCACCTGTGTGGACCTCCCTGGCATAAGTATTAGGAGCAGAGTCAGACATCTGTCAACTAGAGGACACGTACTTTTCTGACCTATAGTGTCCTCATAAACCTGTCTTCAATTAGATGTTTGTGTAACCTGCATATCCACATAGGTTCTTAGGTAAGTATTATGCTAGCTGCCCTTGTGGGCTATTTGAAGCCTAGCCTATTTATAGGTTCATAGGTAGGTACTAGGCTATCGACCCAAGGGCCTACGTAAGCCTAGCCAACAAGGTTCCCTGGCTTACGCCACCCAAGAAAGTTATTCTCCTGTGCCACTGTCAAGCAGAGACACAGGAGTGATCCCCATGGTTTATTTCCTATTTCCCATCCACTCATCAAGATTTTTCTTGAAGAGTGCTAATGAAGAACTTTGTTTGACATAGATGGATAGCCTGTTCCAGAGTATGGGAAGTCTCTGGAACAGGAATCTATCCCCCCAGCATGTCCTGTTTATTGTGGTGACAAGGTTTAGGTCCCTCGAGCGTGTAGCTCAGAGGGATTGGGATTTCTTTAGGTGTAGCATGTCCAACAGCTCTGGGTTTGACATAGCTTTATATGTTAGACAGAGATCACCTCGGAGTAGGTGATATGCTACAGATTAAAGCTGGTGTTTTTTGAGGCAGTCAGTGTAGGGCATTTGTTTGAGGCCAGTAATCCTCTTTGTGAGATACTTCTCTGGCCTTTCCAGCTATGACCCTATGAACCTATGAACCTATGCACTCCTTTACCCATAAAAGTTGCCCCTGCCAGGAGTTTCCCTGGCTGTACATGACCTTGGCTAGAAGCTGGTGGTCTATGTGACCTTGGCCAATGTCTTCTGGAAGATGTGTCAAGATAATAATGGCCATAACCATGGGGATGCCCTCTCCTGGGTGCAGACACCTCCACAATTGATGTTACTGTGAAAATGCTAGCACTACAGGAGTTGAATGTTGATTATCTAAGACCATGTTGGCTGACATCTGTATGTAAAGCAGATGACCGACTGTGAGGATGGCCCATCTCCCCTTCCAGATGACCCATTAAACACTGCATAGTCAAATGTATGATTCAGTTTATCCAAGGTATCACACATACAAGGTGTGCAGTCCCATAGGACAGCATGTACAGTCTGGATCACTCTCACTATCTCTGCCATGGCTGTCCCTTTTTATTTAGTTATAAATTGGCCTTACCCATCCCATGGTAAATAATTATATATTAACCCTAATAAGAATTACTGGGATTATACCACAGATAATTTGAGGGGACAGCCATGTATGAGATAAAGCATTTAGGAGCTACCTCTAGCCATTAGGAGGCAGACCTTGGGTAAATTTTCAATTTCTCCTCCATAGATTTACGTTGCACTTGGATATGGACAGGGATGAACTTTGTTTTACGTGAACGGGGAGTCTATGTGGATGGGGAGTCTGTTCCACAGCAGCGGTATCCTCTGTGAAATACACCTGTCCCACAAAACCATTCTGTTGATATTGCAGAAGAGGTTTAGCTCCCTAGACTGAGTATTTCTGATGCTGTTTGACTTGCTGAAGTGCAATAAATCCATCAGTAATGGGTTGGAGGATACCTTGTATGCCAGACATGCCGAAAAACTGTGTTTATGATTTGTGTAGGGGATGCAGTGGTCATACTACCTGCATCAATCATACACACTCTGCACCCCCCTGACTCTGTCTGTTCATCTCCACCATCAATATCAGGGATTACAGATCCTCCAACATCAGACAGGGCAGTTCAATGGTGCTGGTGTCAGATAAAGATTCACCTGTAAATCCACAAAAAGAAAATGTCATCCAGTGTAAATATGACCCAACACCACAGCTACACATGCAACTGCTATCTTTGCAACTATAAATTAAAGGAAAAAATAATACCCAAGGCAGTACCATGTGCAGATGGGCATGCTTGTTGAAGTCCAGATGCACCTGTATACCATAACTCAGACAGATTTAATGAGGTGAGGCAGACTACAGCTAATGAGGACTTGCAGCTGCTGATACAATGATGTAGGACAACATACCTGGAGCTCCTGCAGTTGAAAGTTTATGGGGCCATTCTAGCTCTGTTTCAATAGCCAACATGTCACTCTTGAACTCTGTGGAGGTGGTACCTCCTTTAAGTGTGGACAAGAACTCCTCCATATTTTTAAGGGATGTTTCAGTTGATGTCGCACCACCTATTTCCCAGCATTTCAGTGCCAGCTTTACTGCTCTTTGGGCAACATGGATCATATATGTGGCCTTGTGGTAAACCATCTTTATTGCCATAGTCCCAACCACCCACAGCACTGACATTGTTGACAATTTCGCCCCAGGCAAGGTTATGAATGGACTGTTCTGTGGAATGGAGACAAAGAGATTCTGACAATGAAGATGGAGGGATGCCAGTACTACCTCAGTCCCTGCATCTGTAAATTTGAGATTGTGGGTGGCAAGTACCACCAGATGCAGTAGTTTTCTTTGGGCATTGTTTTTAGGCATGGCTCTGTTAATATGGAAAACAGTGGAATTAATAGGCCTTACAAATCCTTACACTACTACTATCCTACTAGACCATATAGTATAGTATAGTATAGTATGTTTATTTACGTGTAACAGATATCTGTATCCACAATCTTTAAGTAAATTTCAGCACTGTATTTTGCACTGAGTAGAGATTTTCAACAATACAAGTGCATAACTACAAATGAACAAGAACACCTGTATAGTACAACAGCACTGTTAAAAATGTTGTGGCTTATTATATTTGTGCAAGGCAGGAGGCACTACAATAATATTGAACATTATTCTCAATATGAGCTCAGGGAATCTCCACCATTTACACTAACACCCCTGCATGCTACAGCAATCATAGATGTTCAATGTAACCCTTAATCCACTTTTGGACAACACACATTGAAGTACTAACAAACTGACATCACTTATAGGCCTTACAGTAAGGAGCGGTTACAAAGATACTATTGTACTAAGACAGACTTGTGAAAAGTAGCACTTACTTTATTTAAATACTTGTCTGCTTGATAAGAATAATTTTGGAAAAACACACTTAGTAGGATTCAGGCCTCAAATTCTCATTTTCCAGTGTTAACTTCTGTAGCAAGATTAGACTCTGCATTTCTCATCATGCTTATATCATGTAGATTCACCCTTCTGGCTGCAATGATTATGATGAATAGGGCTCATATCATAATTGTTTCTGAATCACTCAGTTTACAAGACAAATAAACCTCATAAACATCATGGAGATTTCTACGCGATGTTGTGCACATGCCTCAGCACCTGCGGGATGCTCCACTCATATATGGGCAGCCAGTTATGTTAGTGATAATTGTCATCCCATATTTAACCATCATCACAAGGAGTCATTACAGAGCATGCATTCCCAAAAGCATACATACAGTAGGGATGGAGGACTGCTATGTTTCACGCCTTAAAGTGCGATTGGACAGAATAATACAGTGCCTGTATTTTCTGAGTTTGCCATCTATCATGCAGATGAGTTGCCAATCAATGCCCATCATTGTGGGTACAGTTGGATATGTGAGAACTGTTTTGGGTGACAGTCATCTGCCATTTTTCCCTGAGATTCTTCAAGGTGAAATATCGTTGCTGGAGAAGGAGAGAGTAGTGCTCCTTTTAGAGCACAGAGGGTGTGTGAAGAGGCATCCAAGATTTTTCTGGACATCCTGTATAAGAAGTACAACCAAAGGCTTCTGCAGGAAGGCCATACCAGGTCAAAGAATAAGACTGATGCCTGGAATAGTTTGAGCAAGGCTGTCATCCATGTTACTGGCATCCCATGCACGACAGAACAGTCCCAGCACCATTACAATGACACGAGGCATTACAATTATGACTTCCTTCATTGATGGGAGGAAGCAGCTAAAGAGCACTCACCACATATGTGCTGTAAGTATAACTTCTTTTATCTACCCAGATAATCTGCCACTGCATGCCACCATCTGATGTATGTCTCTAGCCCCTGAAGAGATTGAAAGGAATAGGCAGGTGCACAGGGGCAGACTAGAGATGTAAAACACATATAAAAGCAGACTGGGAACACATGTTTTTTGATTGTCATTCACTGAATAAATATTGGTTTGACATTAATTATTTCTTTTTAATGATACTTTTCAGTTAACCAAGTCATTAGTTTTGTTTAATGTACCCATACCATGATGCGTCCCAGAAAAGTGAAATATCCTTTACTGTGGACATTGCTTGCCATTGCACATAAAACCATAACAACTTACTGGAAGAATAAAGCATCACCAACTTTTCAAGATTTCAAGAAAATCGCAGTCTTTGTGTCTCGAATGGAAGTAGCAACAATAAAGAAAAGAACTGATAAGACAATATCATACATCACTTATTGGCAGAAAGTTGACAAAATATTGGACAAAACAAATTGATTTGATTAGTTAGTATAGCATATTAATACAAATTGCATATTGTATATGGAAACGTGATGTTATAGATTGTATACTTAGACAATTGTATATAGTTTCTTTTGTAAACAGTTGGCTAGTTGATTATATTATATTATGTTTGTTTCACTCTTTATGGTTCAATCTATTTGAAGATATGGAAAACATTTTAATAAAAATTTCTTTGAGTGGAAAAAATGTCTGGCTTTTGCTAGTAATATTAGTAGGTATTAAACAATAAATGCATAACTGTCATCCACCAGTGTCACATCTGTCAGTAGTAGCACAGATGCAATGTTAAAAGTGTTTCTTCAAGCTTTCTCTCAGTTTAATTTCTAAATGTATTTTGAGTTTCTAATACCATAGCAGGAACAGACCCCATTTCTAAGTCAGGCTATGATTAGAGTTCATGATATTAGTATTGCTTCAGTCTTTGATGTTAGCCAAGACATAGATGGGCAAGTGGATCTTCATGTTAAGCATCTTTGCGCTCATGTCAGGATGTCAGTGAGTTCATTTCCCACCCCGCGCACTCTGTTGTGATCATGGAAAACAATGTAATATATATTTTTTCTGATCAGTAGTAGTACTACTACTGCAGCAGCACATGGTCCATAAATGTGAATACATTATTTGGTTTGCTGTACAGAAGGATTGGCTGTCCTTTGCCTATCATCTGTGATTGAAATATGCATGTTTGAGCAGCATGTTAACTTTCTATATGCACAATTATATATACCTCTCAACCTCTTTGAGCAAGAAATCTGGACAAAGCCAGAAATAATGGGAGACAAAGGCCCAAAAATAGGGAAAGTTTTAAATTTTGCACGTATAAACTTAGAAAGTTGATAGAATAACAGGTTTTGTATTGGTATGAATTTTCTGAAGCATATGAAGTTTGAAACTCAAATGTCCGTTATTATTTTCTGACATCATTTCTCAATGATTTAAAAAATAATTTGCCAGAAAATAAAATTTTATGAGGAACAACCAAAATTACAAGGCAAGAATCTGAACATTCTGTAAAAATCCTGACAGTTGAGAGGTGTGCACAGTATTCTCAGACATCAAAATGCATATCTGACTATATAGGCTCACTTTGGCCTGATTGTTGTCATTAAAGTTCTGTCTATAATATTGCATGTCAGGCTGGCTTTTTTCGGCCCTTCCCTACACACACACACACACACACACACACACACACACACACACACACACACACACACACACACACACACACACATATATATATATATATATATATATATATATATATATATATATATATATATATATATATATATATATATATATTGTATAGTAATTTATTGTATAGTATATGTATATATATGCATATATATTTTGACATTTATGATTTTTTTTAATGTTTTGCAAAGTATATTCTGTTTAACAGTATAATTAGCAATAATAGCTAGAATGCAGTTTTCATTGTGTTTGGATTCCTTTTACTCCATCTTCCTTGTCACTATCTTGTCTCTTACATATTTTATTCTTAGCTTATTATTATTTTTTTGTTTTATCCGTTCATTTTATTATTATATGCAGCAGCACAGGAACCTAAAACTGTCCCACTGGTAAGGCAAGGCAAGCCTCCACAGGTAACAGCATCAGCAGCAGTGCCACCATCAGAAGCAGCCACTACATCTGGGTCCCAGCCTGCCACAGTTGCCTCCTCATCCCCTGACCTACCTGCACCATCTGCATCAAGTACAGATGGAGCAGTGATGCAATGTTAGCATTGTTGCCTCACAGCAAGAGGTTCTCCAGTTTGATTCTTGGCTGGGGTGCCTTCTGTGTGGAGTCTGCATGTCCTCCCTGTGTTCATGTTGGTTTCCTCCAGATGCTCTGGTTTCCTCCCATATTAAAAGACATATGTCTGCAGCATTTCTCCCAGGGCCTCTGCTGAAAATTGGCTTAGTTCCAAGTCGGACTTTCCCAGTTAACAAATGCTAAATAAATAAAAAGTAACCCTGCACTAAAGGCTGGTACAAACCAGTAGAAGAGTGAGTGGAGGTGGCACCTTTGTCTCCCATCTGCAGTTAGCAGACACCGTGGTGGATATCATCAACAAGAGGTTGGATGCCTGCCTCAGCTACATGGCGACCATGCTCCAATAACTTATTGAGTTACGTCCCTGTCCAGCACCGGCTCCACTCTCTGACCCAGGACCCAGTGGTGACAGTTCCCAGAGTGATGAGTAATCTCCCACTTTGTCTCAGCTGGCAAAGACTGCATCTGTGAATATTCAGTCCTATCCTGCAACTTGATGTTGTATCAATGCCCGCAGCTGTTGTTTTTTGAATTATGTGTAGTTTGCACTTCTTTTGTTTTTTATCTTTGCTTCATTCTTGTCTTATGCAATTCTGTATTCTTGTACTTAACATTTTATATTTTTGTTGGGGGGGGATTGTATTTTTCTCTAGAACTTTTCTGCTCTGGCCTCTGATAATATTTTCCCAGTCCAACTTTACTGGTAAATAAATTCAAATAAATGACTAAATATTATTATACACGTGCACACACACACACACACACACACACACACACACACACACATATATATATATATATATATATATATATATATATATATATATATAGAGGGTCTATGTCAAATATTCGAACGCTGGAAATGTCGAACATCATATGGTCGAGACCATATGTTCGACATTTCAAGTGTTTGAAGATTGACTTTTAACGGTGCTGTACAGTGCAGAATGAGAGAATTTCACTTTTTGGTGCGGTCTCGGAGTTGGTATATTTAAGTAGGGGGGTGTGGGGGGGTCACACTGTTAAGGTGTGTTTTTCTTTTTTTTTTTTTTTTATTATATATTCGAACTTCCAAATGTCGACCATATGGTATTCGACATTTTGAACGTTTGAATATATAACACAGACCCTATATATAGATACATAGATGATATGGCTTTCATCATTGTATGCATTTGTCACTTGTTGAAATTATGTTTTTATTCTTCACTAGTATAGTTTATCGAATTATGATACAATTAAACTTCAGCTGATTGACCTTAACATAACTGAGGAGTTTTTCATTCTGATTATGGTTGTGCAAAGCTGGAGTTACTATATTTAATTTCAAGTGATGTGGGGGCAAGGTCACCCATGTAAAAGTTGTTTTTCATAGGATCATAGGAAGTTACTAGGCTAATGACCCTAGGGCCCTTACAATCCTAGCTAAATTCTTACCCTTATTTCCATGATCAGAACCTATTACCCCTGTCCAAGAGGGATACAGGTGGAACCCCTGGGGTGAATTTACAGTCATCCATCCAATCGTCCAAATTGCGTTCAAAAAAAAAACATATGACTGCTCAAGACTCAAACCCAGTACCTACTTTACTGGAGGTCATGACTCAACCTATCTAGCCACTTGGATAGTAATAGATTTTTTATTTTATTTTTGGCAGTCGTAAATGTCACCTGTTGGTTTCCATTTGCGATTACTTATTTTCACTGATTTAGAAGGTGGTTAATGGTAATCAACAGTGAGTTTGCTCGATGATTTGTGTTTCTCACAAGCTCACCATCGATTATTCATTATAAACTCATATATACACATATCTACAGCTACAGATAGATGTAGAGAGATATATAGAGAGAGTGCGTGACAAAGCACAATTTGGGAACTTTATATGTTTGCTGTTAAGCAAGTGTATTCAGAACCAATAGAACCTCTTATCATTAACATTTAACATACAATGTTTTGCTCTTCATATCAATGGTAGAAACAGAATGTAGCTTCAATTTCACAGCTTTAAGACAGCAGTTCAGCAAGAAGACAACAGCCTCAACACAACTTGTGCAGGTTCTAAAACAACATGCAAAAGAACATATTACTTTTCAGGCTTTAAAACAACAGGTAAAAGTACAATCCTACTTTGCAGGCCTTTGAACACTGAGTGAAGGAACAATCTTAATTTGCAAGCTTTACAAAAAAACAACCAAAAGACCATGTTTACCTCAGAAGGTACCAGGGAACTCAATTAAGACAGCTGCTTTGACTCAAGTACTGGCAAACAGTAAAGAAAAAGTGATTAATCGACCGGGTTCAGGTGAAGGCTCATAGAAACAGAAAAATACTTATAACGGGAAACAAAAAAACTGGATAACCTATAAAACAGGTCTCAAATAAACAACATAAAGATACTAAGAGTATCAGAATAAGTCCTAGAGACAGAACTGGAAAGAATGTTGCAGGAATTACTGGAAACAATATTTTACTTACTCAGATTACAAGAATAGATAATAAAAGTCCACAGAGTTATTAGAGTGGGAGGTGTAAGAGGAAGACAGATGGGACACATATTAGCATGCCTGAACACCTTTAATCTTAAAGACGAAATTACAAGAAAAGCCAGAGCTCTTAAATGGATAACCCGTAATAATATGTTTGTAAAACTGGTAAAGGATTATTCAAGTCACTGCACTGACTAAGAAAAGGGATGGCTGACATTTTAGGACTATAGTAAGTCTGAGGAAATCCTACATGTGTTATCTATCCAGCCACCTTACCTGTAGTATGGGAAAGAAATAGGCAGAGGTTCCTTGCAGATGGAGAAGTACAAGATTTTGTTATCGAGACAGTGCAGAGTAGAAGCTGAAGCAACAGACATAAAGAAGGAAATTAAATATCCAACCAGAAATGGACCAACAGATAGAGCTGCAATGGACAAGAGATGAGATAGAGTTAGAAGGGTCAGGAAAATGTCTAATGTAGATGTATCTTTGGGAAGAAATTCATTTTATTTATTTTACTTTTGTTTACTAAGATAGTCCAAATGGGTTTTGCAAAAGCCTGTTTTCAGAGGAGGCCTGGGGAAAAAAGCTCCAACATCAGATAAACAGCAGTATCATAATGGTATAACAGAGGATTAACAGTTCTACAGGACATGCTACCACGCATCAAATAAACACAGAGGCACTGGTGTTTTAAACAATTATAGTAAAGCATAGACAGTATTTGCAAAATAAACAATCTACAATATATATATATATATATATATATATATATATATATATATATATATATATATACACACACACACACACACACACACACACACACACACACACACACACACACACACACACAGAAATGATCTATTTATACAGCAAATTTAGATGTTCATAACATGACAAGTACTGAAATTAAACAAAACAACCTAGGATCAACATTTACAAAATTAATCCCAAAAAAGCTGACTTTGCAAACATCAGCACAGTAGTACACATGCACTAAGCAACAATCCATGCAAAACTTAAACTTAAAAAAGTAAAATAAAATCAAATAAAATATTTTTGTAAGGGGTAAGTCCCCCTGCTAATTATATATAATAACTCCAAGATCACACTGTCTTGGGGAAAGGGCATATTTCCTTATGACGAGAAATGTGCAGTCTTACATACCTGTTAACTATCTATTGAATTGACCACATTTGGTTGGCTAAACTATGTCGACCAATGATAGCTCTGATATATATATACCTAGATAGATATAGTGGGCAGTACACAACATATTTGTTTTCATCATGTACACAGATAAAAAAAAATATGAACTGAGTGGAAGGTATGAAAATCACTTGATCAATTTATTATTCTGGAAGAAAAACAAAAACAACAGATAATGATAAAGTGATAGGTAGTGAAGATTGCTACAAGTAAATTAGGAGGAGCTGAAAATAGGTAACATACTGGAAAAGTGTGAGATAGTAGTAAGTGATCATTAACAAACTGTATATAGTTGAAGTGGGAGTTAGTAGTTAATGACTCACGGAAGTGAAAAGACAAAAGGGGAAAACGAAATGGAAGGATTAATGGGATCTATAAGCATGATGCACTTTATCTTTTTAATGCATTTTGCGCCAGCAGTACTACTACTATGCAGTATATTTATCTACATCTCTAGCTCTAGCTATATATATATATATATATAAATATATATATATATATATATATATATATATATATATATATATATATATATATAAAATATATATTTATATATATATATGTATGTATGTTACTAGCCAAGGTTGAGAGAGAACTGTGCAGTGCAAAGGGAGGGAGCACAAACAGACAGATTACTATTACATAGTCTTTGCTATGCTACACCATATTTAATAATCAAGCCACTACTAAATATGATACTTTTGATTTTTTGAATAAAGTATCAGATTTAGAATGGATGAATGATATGTACTTGTTAGTAATAGATGTTAAACGCCTTTATACCAGTATAGAGCATAGGTTTGGAATTGAGGCTTTGGAATTTTCCTTAGAGGACAGTCCAGTGGCTCATTACAAAATAGAATTAATAGATTTTTAGTTTAAGGCATAATTATTTTGAATTTAATGGGAATTGTATTGCCAGTTACGAGGAACTGCTATGGGAGCACCTTTTGCCCCATGTATGCAAGTATAATGATGGGCTTATTTGCAGTGGACTGTCTGTAAGGTCATGATTTCATAAACAGACATGTTATAAAATACTATAGGTACATAGATGATTTCATTTTTGTCTGTAGAGGAGGCTGTGAAAAGGCTGAGCAATTTATTTAGGACCTGCAGAATAACAGGTTTGGTTTACAATTCGATGGACTCTAATATGGTAAAGAAGTGGCATTTTTGGATGTCCATGTAGAAGGGGTATTGAATGGGGGCTTAAAAGTAGGATACATAGAAAGTTTGAAGATGATACTCACATTTTTGGATGGCTGTAGTTGCCACCCCCCTCATTTACTTAAAGCATTACAGTATGTGGAATTATTATGGGTTAAAAGGCTTTGTAGCGATAATAATGAAACGGAGAAGGAATTAGAAAGAACTGTTAAAATGTTTATTTAAAGCGGTTATAATAAGGAGTTAGTAATGGCCTCCTTAGAGAAAGTAAGACAAATTAATGTTTGGTTAGTTAAACAGATGAATAATTATAGAGTTAAGAGAAATAAATGGAAAAGGATCTGATAATAAACAAAAAATATATGTAGTTACCACATACTACTTGTTAAGTGAGCAGATTACAAGAGTTATAAAGTATTACTGGGACTTTCTATTTAAGTTTAAAGATTTTTTTTAACGACTCGTGTAGGACCCCTATGTTCTCCTTCCATCGAGGAAGGAGTATAAGATATGATTGTACATAGTAGATTTTTAATTCCTACAAATAAAATGTATAGGGAGCCTGCACAGATGGGAACATTTGCTTGTGCCAACTGTATTGTTTGTAAGTTTGTAGTTAGGGCCTTTGATAAAATCAATGGAATGAATTTTAGAATGAATGGTAAATTTTGTTGTGTAACAAAATGTATTGTGTATGCTCTAATGTGCCCTTGTAATATGTTTTATACTGGGGAAAGCAAGAGGACTTTCAAGTTAAGATTCAAAGAATATGTAATTAATATAAAAATGGGAAACTTGAAAGGGGTTCAGGTACCTAGGCAGTGATACATTTCCCCGTGGTACATTTGACTGGGGACACATGGCTGAAGTGACATTTAGCTGCAGAGGAATATGGCTGTTTGCAAATTCCCTATGCCCACAACTTCAATAACCAAGTTCACAGGGGGAAAACAATGTCCATGGTCCCCAAGGGAACATGAGACAGCAGGCAATATGGCAGGCATCAGCAGCAGTCTGGCCAGAGGGCATGTCAGTAGCAGTAGAAATGCAGTGCACAATGGGCAGTGCCTTTATAACTGGAGTGTGTGGGCCACTACCCTCTTCACAGAGTCTAGGGAACATTACCTAAAACACATACTGGATCATAAATGTGACTACAGTAGCCTGCAGGATTTCTTCCATGCTGTAGCACACTCCTACATGTTGTAGTTACATATGAATGCACTGCAAACTGAGCACAACACTCATTACTTCTTCTGCCACCACAATGCATTTGGTTATTAAAGCTGTGAGCATGACAGTGTGTGCTTCTGTTTGCCCACAGGGAATTTGCAAACAGCCATATTTATCTGCAGCTGACTGTCACTTCAGCCATGTGTCCCCAGTCAAATGTACCACAGGGAAATGTTTCGCTGTCTAGGTGCCTGAACCCACTTGAAAGCCCTCTTGCAATGCACTTTAAACAGCATCATAATGGAGATCCAGTGGGACTTCTGGCCACAATCTTAGAGAAAATTATTCAATGTGATGAATATACAGAGGTTAAGAAAAAACTTCTGTATAAGGAAACTTTATTCATTCTTAAATATGGTACCTTGATCCCTACTGGCATAAATGTGGACTATAATTGGAAGGTTTTAATTTAATTAAATGTTTAAATGTAATTATTTGATAGATATAATTAAGTGTTTAAGGAAGGTATATATAAAGTTTGTAATTTTGTGTGGTTTTAACTCCTTTGAAGGCATTTTTGCCGAGGCGCCAGATGTGTTTTTTTTTCATAGTTTTTTCAAGTCACTGGACTTCAGTCGTATTGATTATTTTATTTACCATATTTAATAATGTTTGCTTTTTATATAAATATAAACTTTCTCATTCAAGCAGTGGGCAAAAGTGTTGTTGTACTTAAATGAAAAATGGAGGAAGTGGAGATAGAAATAATTATGGAAACATTAGCTTAAGGTTCAACTGTAGTATATTAGAGTAGAGGGGAAAGCAAAAATAAGACCAAATGTGAAGGAAACAAACAGTGGCTTTGGGAAAAGGGAAAGACAGAAATAAATGACAGATGGGAGACAATCAGAGATAAGTGAAGGCAGGAAGAAGATTAATGGTAATCAACAGTGAGTTTGCTCAATGATTTGTGTTTCTCACAAGCTCACCATCGATTATTCATTATAAACTCATATATACACATATCTACAGCTACAGATAGATGTAGAGAGATATATAGAGAGAGTGTGTGACAAAGCACAATTTGGGAACTTTATATGTTTGCTGTTAAGGAAGTGTATTCAGAACCAATAAAACCTCTTACCATTAACATTTAACATACAATATTTTGCTCTTCATATCAATGGTAGAAACAGAATGTAGCTTCAATTTCACAGCTTTAAGACAGCAGTTCAGCAAGAAGACAACAGCCTCAACACAACTTGTGCAGGTTCTAAAACAACATGCAAAAGAACATATTACTTTTCAGGCTTTAAAACAACAGGTAAAAGTACAATCCTACTTTGCAGGCCTTTGAACACTGAGTGAAGGAACAATCTTAATTTGCAAGCTTTACAAAAAAACAACCAAAGACCATGTTTACCTCAGAAGGTACCAGGGAACTCAATTAAGACAGCTGCTTTGACACAAGTACTGCCAAACAGTAAAGAAAGAGTGATTAATAGACCGGGTTCAGGTGAAGGCTCATAGAAACAGAAAAATACTTATAACGGGAAACAAAAAAACTGGATAACCTATAAAACAGGTCTCAAATAAACAACATAAAGATACTAAGAGTATCAGAATAAGTCCTAGAGACAGAACTGGAAAGAATGTTGCAGGAATTACTGGAAACAATATTTTACTTACTCAGATTACAAGAATAGATAATAAAAGTCCACAGAGTTATTAGAGTGGGAGGTGTAAGAGGAAGACAGATGGGACACATATTAGCATGCCTGAACACCTTTAATCTTAAAGATGAAATTACAAGAAAAGCCAGTGCTCTTAAATGGATAACCCGTAATAGTATGTTTGTAAAACGGGTAAAGGATTATTCAAGTCACTGCACTGACTAAGAAAAGGGATGGCTGACATTTTAGGACTATAGTAAGTCTGAGGAAATCCTACATGTGTTATCTATCTAGCCACCTTACCTGTAGTATGGGAAAGAAATAGGCAGAGGTTCCTTGCAGATGGAGAAGTACAATATTTTGTTACCGAGATAGTGCAGAGTAGAAGCTGAAGCAACAGACATAAAGAAGGAAATTAAATATCCAACCAGAAATGGACCAACAGACAGAGCTGCAATGGACAAGAGATGAGATAGAGTTAGAAGGGTCAGGAAAATGTCTAATGTAGATGTATCTTTGGGAAGAAATTCATTTTATTTATTTATTTTACTTTTGTTTACTAAGATAGTCCAAATGGATTTTTGCAAAAGCCTGTTTTCAGAGGAGGCCTGGGGAAAAAAGCTCCAACATCAGATAAACAGCAGTATCATAATGGTATAACAGAGAATTAACAGTTCTACAGGACATGCTACCACGCATCAAATAAACACAGAGGCACTGGTGTTTTAAACAATTATAGTAAAGCATAGACAGTATTTGCAAAATAAACAAGCTACAATATATATATATATAGATATATATGTATATATATATATATATATACACACACACGCACACACACACACACACACACACACACACACACACACACACACACACACACACACACAGAGAAATGATCTATTTATACAGCAAATTTAGATGTTCATAACATGACAAGTACTGAAATTAAACAAAGCAACCTAGGATCAACATTTACAAAATTAATCCCAAAAAAGCTGACTTTGCAAACATCAGCACAGTAGTACACATGCACTAAGCAACAATCCATGCAAAACTTAAACTTAAAAAAGTAAAATAAAATAAAATATTTTTGTAAGGGGTAAGTCCCCCTGCTAATTATATATAATAACTCCAAGATCACACAGTCTTGGGGAAAGGGCATACTTCCTTATGACGAGAAATGTGCAGTCTTACATACCTGTCAACTATCTATTGAATTGACCACATTTGGTTGGCTAAACTATGTCGACCAATGATAGCTCTGATATCTATACCCAGATAGATATAGTGGGCAGTACACAACATATTTGTTTTCATCATGTACACAGATAAAAAAAATATGAACTTAGTGGAAGGTATGAAAATCACTTGATCAATTTATTATTCTGGAAGAAAAACAAAAACAACAGATATTGATAAAGTGGTAGGTAGTGAAGATTGCTACAAGTAAATTAGGAGGAGCTGAAAATAGGTAACATATTAGAAAAGTGTGAGATAGTAGTGAGTGATCATTAGCAAACTGTATATAGTTGAAGTGGGAGTTAGTAGTTATTGACTCATGGAAGTGAAAAGACAAAAGGGGTAAACGAAATGGAAGGATTAATGGGATCTATAAGCATGATGCACTTTATCTTTTTAAAGCATTTTGCACCAGCAGTACTACTACTATGCAGCATATTTATCTACAACTCTAGCTCTAGCTATATATATATATATATATATATATATATATATATATATATATATATATATATATATACATAAAATATATATTTATATCTATATATGCATGTATGTTACTAGCCAAGGTTGAGAGAGAACTGTGCAGTGCAAAGGGAGGAAGCACAAACAGACAGATTACTATTACATAGTCTTTGCTATGCTACACCATATTTAATAATCAAGCCACTACTAAATATGATACTTTTGATTTTTTGAATAAAGTATCAGATTTACAATGGATGAATGATATGTACTTGTTAGTAATAGATGTTAAACGCCTTTATACCAGTATAGAGCATAGGTTTGGAATTGAGGCTTTGGAATTTTCCTTAGAGGATAGTCCAGTGGCTCATTACAAAATAGAATTAATTGATTTTTAGTTTAAGGCATAATTATTTTGAATTTAATGGGAATTGTATTGCCGGTTACGAGGAACTGCTATGGGAGCACCTTTTGCCCCATGTATGCAAGTATAATGATGGGCTTATTTGCAGTGGACTGTCTGTAAGGTCATGATTTCATAAACAGACATGTTATAAAATACTATACATAGATGATTTCATTTTTGTCTGTAGAGGAGGCTGTGAAAAGGCTGAGCAATTTATTTAAGACCTGCAGAATAACAGGTTTGGTTTACAATTCGATGGACTCCAATATGGTAAAGAAGGGGCATTTTTGGATGTCCATGTAGAAGGGGTATTGAATGGGGGCTTAAAAGTAGGATACATAGAAAGTTTGAAGATGATACTCACATTTTTGGATGGCTGTTGTTGCCACCCCCCTCATTTACTTAAAGCATTACAGTTTGTGGAATTATTACGGGTTAAAAGGCTTTGTAGTGATAATAATGAAACGGAGAAGGAATTAGAAAGAACTGTTAAAATGTTTATTGGAAGCGGTTATAATAAGGAGTTAGTAATGGCCTCCTTAGAGAAAGTAAGACAAATTAATGTTTGGTTAGTTAAACAGATGAATAATTATAGAGTTAAGAGAACTAAATGGAAAAGGATCTGATAATAAACAAAAAATATATGTAGTTACCACATACTACTTGTTAAGTGAGCAGATTACAAGAGTTATAAAGTATTACTGGGACTTTCTATTTAAGTTTAAAGATTTTTTTAACGACTCGTGTAGGACCCCTATGTTCTCCTTCCATTGAGGAAGGCGTATAAGATATGATTGTACATAGTAGATTTTTAATTCCTACAAATAAAATGTATAGGGAGCCTGCACAGATGGGAACATTTGCTTGTGCCAACTGTATTGTTTGTAAGTTTGTAGTTAGGGCCTTTGAGAAAATCAATGGAGTGAATTTTAGAATGAATGGTAAATTTTGTTGTGTAACAGAATGTATTGTGTATGCTCTAATGTGCCCTTGTAATATGTTTTATACTGGGGAAAGCAAGAGGACTTTCAAGTTAAGATTCAAAGAATATGTAATTAATATAAAAATGGGAAACTTGAACGGGGTTCAGGCACCTAGGCAGTGATACATTTCCCTGTGGTACATTTGACTGCGGACACATGGGTGAAGTGACATTTAGCTGCAGAGGAATATGGCTGTTTGCAAATTCCCTATGCCCACAACTTCAATAACCAAGTTCACAGGGGGGAAACAATGTCCATGGTCCCCAAGGGAACACGAGACAGCAGGCAATATGGCAGGCATCAGCAGCAGTCTGGCCAGAGGGCATGTCAGTAGCAGTAAAAATGCAGTGCACAATGGGCAGTGCCTTTATAACTGGAGTGTGTGGGCCACTACCCCCTTCACAGAGTCTAGGGAACATTACCTAAAACACATACTGGAGCATAAATGTGACTACAGTAGCCTGCAGGATTTCTTCCATGCTGTAGCACACTCCTACATGTTGTAGTTACGTATGTATGTACTGCACACTGAGCACAACACTCATTACATCTTCTGCCACCACCATGCATTTGGTTATTAAAGCTGTGAGCATGACAGTGTGTGCTTCTGTTTGCCCACAGGGAATTTGCAAACAGCCATATTTCTCTGCAGCTGACTGTCACTTTAGCCATGTGTCCCCAGTCAAATGTACCACAGGGAAATGTTTCGCTGTCTAGGTGCCTGAACCCACTTGAAAGCCCTCTTGCAATGCACTTTAAACAGCATCATAATGGAGATCCAGTGGGGCTTCTGGCCACAATTTTAGAGAAAATTATTCAATGTGATGAATATACAGAGGTTAAGAAAAAACTTCTGTATAAGGAAACTTTACTTTATTCATTCTTAAATATGGTACCTTGATCCCTACTGGCTTAAATGTGGACTATAATTGGAAGGTTTTAATTTAATTAAATGTTTAAATGTAATTATTTGATGGATATAATTAAGTGTTTAAGGAAGGTATATATAAAGTTTGTAATTTTGTGTGGTTTTAACTCCTTTGAAGGCATTTTTGCCGAGGCGCCAGAGGTGTTTTTTTTTCATAGTTTTTTCAAGTCACTGGACTTCAGTCGCATTGATTATTTTATTTACCATATTTAATAATGTTTGCTTTTTATATAAATATAAACTTTCTCATTCAAGCAGTGGGCAAACGTGTTGTTGTACTTAAATAAAAAATGGAGGAAGTGGAGATAGAAATAATTATGGAAACATCAGCTTAAGGTTCAACTGTAGTATATTAAAGTAGAGGGGAAAGCAAAAATAAGACCAAATGTGAAGGAAACAAACAGTGGCTTTGGGAAAAGGGAAAGACAGAAATAAATGACAGATGGGAGGCAATCAGAGATAAGTGAAGGCAGGAAGAAGAGAGCCAAAAGAGAATTGGGAAAGAAGGGACAAAAATGATCCCAATTCAGAACCATTTAGATTGCAAGCTTCATGGTGCTAAATCCAATTATATGGGGGAAAAGGGGGCAGACTGTAAGAAAAGGCCAAAAAGAAAGAAAGTCCAGCTTGGCAAGGAAACACATGGGGGAGGGGCATTTAAAGGCAGCAATGTTGGGGGGGGGGGCAAAACAAAAGAAAACAGAAGTAACCGAACACAGACACAAATTAATAACCTGCAGCATGGGAAAGGGGTGGCTTTGTACCCAATTAAAAGGAAAAATACACAGCTGAATGGGGGGTGGTACAGATTCAGAAGACAAACATAATGGTAAGAGAGTAACAAAAAATCAGGAGACTACAGTACTTAACAGTAGATCATGAGAAAAGCAAGCACTCTGATAAAAAGGAGGAAAGCATGAAGATGAAAACAGACTTAGAAAGGAAAATAAAAGGAGAGTGGAAGGAAATAAATGGGCAAAGACATTCTGAAAAGATGGAGTACACATTTACTAAAAACTGCTTCATTCAAGCCTGTAGTCTGAACAGATTACCTGGCAAAAAAACAATAAAAAGTGTGGAGGAGGAGTTAAAATGCAAGCAAGATACATACTGAGCTTGACAACATTAGCAATGACAATAAGAGCACTGAAGGAACAGTGGGAGGGTTTGTTATGGAGATGGGCAAGCTACAAGTGGATAAATCAGGGAAGAAGAAACAATTAAAAAATGACAATGGAGCAAACTGTGAAGGAGAATGCAATAGAGAAGACAGAAGTGGGAAAGGCTGCAATAGTAGGATGAAATAAGCAGGTTAGGGAAAAATCATGAAAGAGAATGGGTGGAAAAGGAGGCAAAATGAGGAGGAGTTAGCAAAATTTGAAGGAGAACCGGGCAGGATGCAAAGGGAATTATAGAAAAATTGTATAAGCAGAGAAGCATTAAGCTCAGAGCAAACCATTATAAAAACTGAATTAGAAGAAAAGTTAATTATTGCAGTGGAAGCAGATCAGTGGTACTGGAAGAACTATTGGTGGATAAATGGGAAAAACAAGGGGAAAATCTACCAAGGAAATACAAAAAAGGAAACGGTGAGAAAGTGGTAACATGCATTAGGGAAAAAGAGAGAGATAGACCATAGTAGAGGATGGCAGGGTTATGGTAGCCTTTAGGGAATACTGCCAACAAATATACCAGAAACAGGAGAAGGGAAAGAAGGGAGGTCATAGACAAATAAGAGGGATACCAAGTAGAAGGAATAGAGTGGGAAAAACTGAATGCAAAAATAATGATGGGTGAGATCAAAGAGACATTGATAGCAAATTAGCAATGAAAGACAGAAAGGTAAGTGGCCCAGATGGATAGCCAGTGGAGTTCTGCAAGTGGGTCAGAGAGGCAATATGGGCAGTAATGATGGAAGTAAGGGATTACAGATGAATATATTTAATAAACACAGAAACCAAAATTATGGCAAAGGTGCTATCGTGAAAAATGGATGAACTTCTGTTGAGAATAATACAGTGGGGCAGAAAGACTTTGTGATAGGAAAAATGGCAAAACTGAATTGATACACCTAACTGGACAGAGAAGAGCAAAAGAAAAACAGAGACAAGGAGTTTTTTTTTCTTTTTTGACCTACAAAAGGCCTTCACCATGGTTGGATGCAAATTATTCTCGGATATAACAGAAAAAAGTCAAGGGGTGGAAATTCTCAACACTGATAAAGACAGTTCACAATAAGCCAGAAATAGAGGTAATGGTAAATGGAGGAATTTCCAAATCACTAAAAGTATAGAGGGGGGCTAGATAAGGGTGCCCACTCTCCGCAGAGCTCTTCATGCTAGTCATATAAGAGCTAGCAATATAAGTGAGAAAGAAGTTAGCACAACTGGAAGGAAGAACAGCAGTACAGTTGGAGTTCCTAATGTATGTGAGTATCTACATGCTTATGTTAGAGAATATTGACATGGTCATACAGGAAATAATGGGAAATTTCCATATCTGGATGCCCTTGCCTGTATTTCTCTTTGGATGGAAAGATGGAACGTAGAAAAGAAGATTAGTAAAGTAGAAGTTAAAAAATAGAAGTGGAAGTTATGGAGTGCCTGCGAAGTGAAGGATTTAATGTACAAGGTCTAACACAGAATCCATCACAGCATGATAGAGTGAGTCCCCAAAGTAAGGAGAAGCAGGAAGCTTAGGAGACATCTGAAGAAGAACTATAGACATGGGAAAGAAAAAGAGATTTAATATGGTGCAATATTTATGCAAAGGAGAAAGCAAAACTAACCAATACAAAAAGAGAAGCACAGAAGATATTTGAAGAGAAATACAGGCAAAGGTGTCTGAATATGGAAAAGTTTAAAATACAAAAAATAAAAAGACAAAGATGAAAAGGAGATTAGTAATGGAGAAGTTAAAAAAATAGAAACTGAGGTTATGGAGCAGCTGCAAAGTGAAGGATTCATAGGTTCATAGGTAGGTACTAGGCTATCGGCCCAAGGGCCTACGTAAGCCTAGCCAACAAGATTCCCTGGCTTATGCCACCCAAGAAAGTTATTTTCCTGTGCCACTGTCGAGCAGAGACACAGAAGTGATCCCCGGGGTGTATTTCCTATTTCCCATCCACTCATCAAGATTTTTCTTGAAGAGTGCTAATGAAGAACTTTGCTTGACATAGATGGGTAGCCTGTTCCAGAGTATGGGAAGTCTCTGGGACAGGAATCTATCCCTCCAGCATGTCCTGTTTAATGTGGTGACAAGGTTTAGGTCCCTTGAGCATGTTGCTCGGAGGGATTGGGATTTCTTTAGGTGTAGCATGTCCAACAGCTCTGAGATAGACATATGATAGGCAGAGATCACCTCGGAATAGGCGATATGCTACAGAGTAAAGCTGGAGTTTTTTGAGATGGTCAGTGTAAAGCATCTGTTTGAGGCCAGAAATCCTCTTTGTGAGGTACATCTGTGTTTTTTTCAGTTGCCGTAGATGTCTTGTGAGGTACATTCCAAAAGGGGCATTGTATTCTATAACGGGTCTAATGAGTGTCGAGTAGAGGGGAACAATTACCTCTTTTTTCCTGGATGAGAACCCTTTTATGATGAGGTGTGCCATGTAGAAGGACTTCCTGACTACTGTGGTGATGTGACTATCAAAGGAGAGACTACTGTCCACCTGGGTCCCAATGTCTCATCACACATTCAGTGTTAAGTAGATTGCTGCCTATGTGGTAGTTCATGGGTACAGAATTTTTACCAAAAGGGATGACACTGCAGTTTTTGGCATTACAGCTTGAGGCCATGGCTCTGACACCAGACATCTGTCTCAGCGAGGCTCTTCTGTAGAATGTCCACATCATTTGGGGACTTGACTATGGCTCCTAGTTTGCAATCATCTGCGAACTTCATTAGCCAGAGGCCTTCTGTGTTAGCCTGTACTTCAGAGAAGTAGATACCAAACAGAAGAGGTCCCAGGATGAAACCCTGTGGTACTCCACTTGTCACTGCTTTGAGGTCAGATTTGGAGTCTGCAACTTTTACAGTGTGGGTTCTGTCAGTGAGCCAGTTGGCAACCCATCTTGTAATGTAGGGATTTATACCTAGTTTAGTGAGTTTAGCTATAATTCCAGAATGGGGGATAGTGTTGAACGCCTTGGCGAGGTCAAGATAGGCTGTGTGAACCACCTTACCCTCATCTACGGCTTTGGTGACTGCCTCAAAGAAGTCAATCAGGTTCAGAAGGCATGATCTGCCTTTCACAAACCCGATCTGGGTGGGATCCAGAGTTTGGAGGTTACCAATGTCTTTATGAGTTCCATGATGATACGTTCCATGGCCTTGCAGACCAGGCTCATCAGGCTAATAGGTCGATAGTTCCCGGGATCAGTGATGGCTCCCCCTTTGTGGAGTGGGATAACTGTTGCTGTGCACCATTCAATGGGCACAAAGCCTGATGCAAGGCTATTATTGAACATGTTGCTTAAGTGGGGAGCCAGTTCATTCTGAAGTTTGTGTAAAACACAGCCTGGGATGTTGTCCGGTCCCATGGATGCTGCGTTTTTTCCATTTGAAAGTGCAGCCTTTACCTGCATAGTTGTGAGTATAGGGACTCTGCATTCTTCCTGTATAGATACAGGCCCTTTAGGGGTGAGGGGGGGTAAAGTTAACACTGAACCTATCTGCCAGGATGTTGGCAATATCAGTTGGTTCTGTAATTTTTGTACCATTGTGCTGTAACTCAGAGCAGATCTGGGTGTTGCCATCGAGATTCTTGACATAGCTATAGAATGCTTTGTGGTTGTCCTTAGAATTAGTGGCAATTTTGTTTTCAGAGCTAGCTTTGGAGGATCTTATAAGGGATCTCAGCTTCCTACAGAGGCTGACCAGGGAGCTCCTCCACTCATGGGATTTTACTCTCTTTTGCAACAGTTTCTTCCTTCTGTTGTACAGTTTGTTTATGGCAGGGGACCACCATATTGGCTTTCTTTTTTGGAGGATAGTATCTTGGTTCTGTTTGGGATAGCACAATCCATGCACTCGTGTAAGTGCTTATAGAGTGCATTTGTGTAGGATTCAGCAGTTGTGACTGTATTGTCCATCTGTATGGGTGTCATGAAGTTCACCACTTCTGTCTTAAGAAGCATGAAGTTGGCTTTGGAGAATTATTTTACTGTGGTTTCCTTAATGGGGGGTGGGGGCGGGATGTGGATATCAAAGATGATTAGCTTATGGTCAGATCGGACCAACGAGGAGTTGACTTCAGGTGTGGAACACCGGTCACTCATGTTGGTAATGACTAGGTCTAGGATATTGTTGCCCCTGGTGGGGGTGTGGATAAGTTGATCCAGGGCATTGGAGTTTATGAATTCCAGAAAGAGTTGAGCTAAGGAGTTGGTACACGAGTAGTTTTCCCAGTTAATGGTGGGGTAGTTGAATTCGCCCATTATAAGGGTGTTTGGTTGAACCCTAATATTTTCCAGTACATCAAGAAAAGAGGAGTGGGAATCCTGGGGCATGGTGGGGGATCTGTAGCAATCTACAATTTGGACTGCAGTTTTGCCCAGAGTTAGTTGCACTTGGATAACCTCGGATGCATTATGCTGACCAACTAGCCTGGAGGTATGGATATCCTTAATGAATATGGACACACCTCCACCTTTGGTGTTTCGGTCCAGGTTACATGGCCAAAAAGTGTGGTATGAGTTATAGCCTGGTAGTGCAGGGGTGTTCTCTGGATCCTTGAACCAGGTCTCAGTCACTGCACAGATATCAATGTTCTCCATTTTAAGGAGTGCCTCGAGTGAGTGCATTTTGAGATTTAGACTTCTAGCATTGAGTAGCATTACCCTCAGTTTTTGCTTGCCTGCTCCTGTTATGGTGGTGAATTTATCATTTGAACCTTGCCTAAAAAAGGCACTATAGGGGCAGCAAGAGCCTTAGCCGGTATCCAGAATCCCAGGGGCGACAGGTGCAGGCCATCTCTGGCAAAGCATCATGGTCTGTCGGCCATGTCATCCCAAGCAGACAGATACTGGATCCCCTTAGAATGACACCAGAAGCTTAGCCAAAGTCAATCATTTTGTCCTTGTACTGCGGTATCAATCTGGGCAATGGCAGAATGCTACTCAGGGCTAGGGTCATACCTTCCTGGGCTACAAAATCGGAGAGCTCTTCCATGTCTCTTTTCATGCAGTCCAGGGAGGTACATCTCAGGTTATTCACACCAACATGGACAATGACAGAGTCATATTTGTACTTGTTGTGGAGTGACCCGAGTGCATGGGCTATGTGGCGGATCCTGGCAACTGACGGGCAGCTGACAGTAACCTTCTCCTTGTTTAGCCTGGTGAGTGGGACATCAGTGTGCCTGACTATAGAGTCACCTATGACTAGTGTGTTGGGTAAGTTGTGTTGCCTTATTAGCTGTGGTTGAGTGGTACACTGAGTCTGTGGGCTATGTGTCATTTGGGTTGTGTTGGGGGAAGGAGGTCGCTTGCGTTTCTGTTATGGAGGTCTCTGTTGCTTAGACAGATTATTATTGAGAGCCTCCGCAAATGTTTTTGTGTTACTATGTGTGGATTTTGGTGGTGTAGATTTAGTGAGAATATGTAATGAGTGTGGTGTGGTGCAAATGTATACCTTCTCTTCATGACTGTCAAGTTCCTTCTTGGTTGGAGAGAGCTTTACCTCCAGTTTGGCTAGATAAGTGCATCTCTCACAGGTTGTAGTGTTGGGTGGTAGGAGGAGAGGGTTGTCTGTGTACATGAGGCAATTTCTACATTGCCTCAAGATGCCCAGATTCATCAGATAGACAGGAGAGAACACTGGGAGCTGACCCTTGGACATGCCTGAATAAAAAATATTTTCTCTCTAGATAAGTGAGGAAAGTGAGTACAAGATCTATTTTTCTCTAAGCAAGTGGGAAAAGTAAGTACAAAAACTGTTTTCCTCTAGGTAATGAGGAAGGTTGAGTGCTATAGTAATTAGTAGCTTATTTAGTGCTTACAAGTTCTGAACAAGTGCTGAGCATGAATAAGCAAATTTAAGTGCTAAAACTACAAACCTGTATCTGCACTAGACGAGTTACAGGACAGAAACAAGTGCAAATGCAGGCTTTCAAATCAGAAAGTTGAGAGAGATGGAAGAGATTGCCCAAATGGCCAATAACTACAATTTCTGGGCCAGAACCACTCCTTATGTGGTAGACAGGTTACCTAGTGCTTACCACTCCCACTGATAAGCTAGAAGGCTTCCCTCCGACACAGAAAGGCTTGGGGGGCCCAGAAGCTTACATACAGTCCTGGATACAGCAAATCTGTATCTGGAACACTAGTTACAGGAAAGGTAGGAAACAAGCTTACAGTTTTTGTTTTTTTTTTTTTTTTTTTTTACAGAAAAGTAGCTAAAACAGTAGTAAAAACAATTCACATGCAGTGCAAGCTAGCACACTTGAGTATGTAGCAATATTAGACCAAACACAGTTTAAAAAATGCAATTAAATTAAAAAGGACTAAAAGCAAGTGCAGAAAAAAGTGTAGAAAATCTAATGCAGAAAGCACCACAACAGGATACAGCAATGGATATCCAAATAAAGTGGATACCAGTGGAACAGGAAGCAAATGGTGGTGCCATATCAAGATATTTTGGAGCCTTCCACAGGAAACCATTATAAACATTCCATTGAAGCTGGACAGCAAAGGAAGGAATAGGAAACTGGAAACTCTGATGCAGTCAATGTTGAGGAGTGATAGGCCAGTGAATTCCTATATGACAGAGCAACGGATGGCACAGGATGAAATTGAAAAGAAGGTGCCACTGGAAGATGCTATAGAACTTTCGATAGAATGGCCACAGGAAATGGAAAACAAGGGATGTGCCCTCAGATTGGAGGAAAATTAGCTAAGAGAAGAGTTGCTTGATTTAATAGACATAGATAGCTATATTAAGATCAATGAAACAAATAGACCTCAGAAGGTCAATAAAACCCAAAAAGTCAGAAGTCTGATAAAACAAATGAGCACAGCAATTAGGACTGTCCATAGAGATCCGTGCGATATAATAGAAGTAAACAGGATATATTACTGAGCAGCTAAATTAATGACTGATAAAGTTCTACCACAAGAACACAAGGTAGTGAGGGAAAGGAAGGGGAGAAATCGAGTACTATCATGGAAGTATCGAATAAAGAAAACTATAAAGCGATTAAGACAAGAAGTGTCACTGTTAAAAGACTACAGAAGAGAGAATAGATCAACAAAAATACTAAGAAAGATAGATGTGATAAAAGCAATGCACAGTATTAGAACAGACCAGGATCTATCATACACTATCGCAAATAACAAACTAAAAATTTCAGCACAGGTGGAAAAACTTAGAAGATACACAGATAAATATAAAGGAAAAGTACAAAATAAGCAATTTATTGATGACCCAAAAATGTTTTATAGAGAATTGAGAAACAAGGTAAAAGGAATTGAAAGACTACCAAAAAAGAAGAAATAGATGCATTTTGGAGAAGTATCTATGAAGATCCTGTGGAACATAACAAAGATACTAAATGGATAAAAGAAGTAAAAGAAAGAATAAGAAGTTTAAAGGTACAGGATATGAAATGGGATGAAGTAACAGTCAGAGAGATTGAAACAAATTTAAGAAATGCCTCAAACTGGAAAATCCCAAGCCCAGATGCAGCACCTAACCTTTGGTTAAAAGTGCTAACATATTTGCATGGAGATTTAGCCATGAGTAAGAACTATTTATATGCGCACCCCAAACAGATACCAGCTTGGCTAACAACAGGTAAAACATTATTCCTTCTTAAGAGTGAATCTGCAAGCTAACCCCAAAATTATAGACCAATAACTTGCCTTCAGACGATGTATAAACTATACATGGGAGTTGATGCTGACAGAGTTTATAGCCATTTAGAAGAAAACTCAATTAAGGCTGTAGAAAAAAAGGGCAATAAAAGAAAGTCATATGGAATAAAGGATCATTTGTTGTCAAATAAAGTCAGAGTGGATAACTGTAAAAAGGGGAAGAATCTAAGTATGGCATGGATTGACTACAAAAAATCATTTAATAGTATCCCACATTCATGGATAAAACAATGCTTAAAAATGTATAAGATACACCCTACACTGATTGACTACATTATAGTGACCATGAAACAGTGGCAGACCACTTTGAAATTAAGCCATAATAAAGGACAAATTATTATCCCAGGGATAAAAAGTCAAAAGAGGAAATTCCAGAGTGACTCTCTGTCACCATTGCTATTCTGCCTTGCTCTTAACCCATTAAGCTTAGGCCATGGCTATAGTTTGGCTCCTAGAAAACAACAAAGTCTAAAGACTTCTCTTCTTCTCTTTGTCCATGATTTAAAACTGTATATCTCATCAGATGAGGAACTGAAAGCACAGCTGCAGGTTGTCAAAACTTTTTCAGATGATATCAGAATGACATTTGGCATTGATAAATGTGCAAAAGCAACCTTTAAAGCAGGAAAACTGCAGCATAAGGAAAACATCAGTTTGGGACAAGAATGTGATATGAAAGAACTGGAGCAAGAGGGAGTGTATAAGTATTTGGGAACTGATAAAGGATCAGCAATAAAACATGAACAAATGCAAATAAAACTTAGTAAGGAATACTTTAGAAGACTTAAAGTAATCCTGAAAACAGCATTGACATCTAGGAACAAAATCTGAGCTATAAACCAATTTGCTCTACCTGTCCTAACTTACAGTTTTGGAGTGATTGATTGGCCCCAAAACGTGTTGGATAGATTAGATAGTAAAACAAGAAGGCTGTTTTATGCTCACCAAATGATCTATAAAAATCAGTGTATACCAAGATTATATATTCCCCGTTCCAAAGGAGGGATTGGCCTCCTTGAAATTGATTACATGTATAGATCTGCAATCATGGGACTCCACACATATCTGCTGACCTCACAAAATCCAAATGTAGTGAAAGTTTTGAAACACGAGGAAAATACATCTAATATGGCATCTGTGCTTAACCTAGCAGAAGCATATCAGAGTCAAGCAGGAATGGAAATCAAATCAGAAGTAGATGAAAATCAGGCAGCAACTGAATGTGCCAAAAAACAAAAGAAAGAATATAAGGTGAAGGACCAGATGAAAAGGCAGGAAATGTGGAAAATGCATAAATATAGTTGCAAGTATAGAAAACGTCTGGAAGAACCTCATGTTGATCAGGAAGGAATGCAGGAATGGTTAAGGAGATGTGAGTTCAAACCAGGAGATGAAAGGTTAATATTGGCGGCCCAAGACAGTGGGCTACATACACGTTGGTTTACAAAGTCCATTGAACATGTGGGAGAAATAGACAAATGTAGGTTTTGTAAAACCGAATTGGAAACAGTCACACACCTTGTTGCTGGTTGTGACATCTAATGGCATAAGGACTGTATACTGAAAGGCATAATAATGTGGCAAGACTGTTGCACTGGGTATTGTGCAAACATTATGGTACTGAAGTGGCTGAAAAACACTGGAAGCATGAGCAACAAAGCATCATAAAAATGATGAAGTCTACATCACATGGGGTAATCCATTACCAACAGTTCAAAAGATAGATGCTAGAAAACCAGATATAGTGGTCCAAGAAAAGAAGACAAAAGTAGCATTGATCATTGAAATCGCCACACCCAGTGACTACGGTGTCCTGTGTACAGAGAGATACAAAGTTATAAAATATCAAGATTTGCAAGCAGAAAAGAGAGCAATGTGGAAGAAAGATACCTAGATAGTTCCAATAGCAGTAGGAGCAACGGGTCTTAAAACAAGAGTCTACAATCATATTTAGATATGTTACCAATACATATAACTCAATACAAACTGCAGGAGTCATTAATGGGCGCGTTGTGGGTGCTGCAAAGATTACTTTTGGCTGACATCAAAGAGTGAAATAATACTAATTTCATGAACTTTAATCATACTTTGACTTAGGTCTGGGTCCATTCCCATCATGGTATTAGAAACCCAAAGGATTTGGAGAAATTAAAAAGTGATAAATAACGCAATTTTATGCAAGGTGTGAAAGGGCCACAGGGCTTAGGTGCAAATAGAAAAATATAATGGTGGTCAGGGTAATGACAGAAAAGGGAAAATGGGACACATTTAGCAGAGGGAATGTCCCTAATATCTGGGAGTATATGTAGGGCACACCTTACATGATATAATACAAAGGAATTTGGAAAAGAGGAGAGAGAAAGTATGTGGGATACTGAAGAAGGAGGAACATAAAGCATATACACAATTAGGTAGAATCAATGCGATAAGAATAAGGATACTCCCATGTAGAGCAGATGTACCAAGAACTCTGTCAGCGATCCAATGGAAACAAAACTACAACAAATACAGCAGGAGCTGAAAGG
Organism: Protopterus annectens; assembly: GCF_019279795.1. Taxonomy (NCBI): domain Eukaryota; kingdom Metazoa; phylum Chordata; order Ceratodontiformes; family Protopteridae; genus Protopterus; species Protopterus annectens. The sequence continues at coordinate 613,179,112 of NC_056727.1, read as the reverse complement.
GCAGATACACAATAGAAAAGGGAGAAGGACTTCAAAAACACGCTAAGACTGACTAGGAGAAAAGGAGACTTGGGACCCCCACACATATACCCAGGAAGGATTAATAGTTAAGGAAAGACCAAAAGGAAAGAGGAAACAGGACAAATATGATGGAAGGAAATATAAAAAAGAAAGAATGAGAAGTAAATAAAATGATATGACAAAATGACCTAATAAAGAAATGAAAGAAACATATGAAAAGGAGTATGGGGTGCTTTCACAGGGAAGAAGCAAATAGAAAAATGTAAAGATAGGGGATAAGAGGGGAATAAGAGTTAAAGAAGGAAGGGGCAGGAGGACAAACAGTATATAAGATGCTACAAGAATAAACACAGGAATTTGCATTAACTCAAATGAATGCTGGATATACAACAGACTGGAAAAAATGGCTGGAGAATATTACACCTAGGGCAAGTAAAGAAAGGAGAGAAGGGAAACAGAGCTAAGTACTGAAATGGAGAAAAATAAGGAAAAGGTAAAAACAAAATTATTTATGAAGATCAAAGGGGAAATGTGGAGATAGCCACAATGAAAGAGATGAAAAAAGGAAGGAAGAAGGATGAAGGGTGGGAGACCAAGAAACTGAGTGGCAAAACATACTCAAAAAGTACTGGGGATGCAGAAAATGTATGGGGGGAAGATCAGATTTTAAGAGCTGAACACATGGTATCTAACACAAAAGGTTATATAAAGAGGGAAATAAAGCATACTTGAAATGAAGGAGGTGCACAGAAGAGTCAAGTATGAAGCATATGTTCTGGGAGTGTACCTAGACACAATGGAACTGGAAAGAGGCTTTAGAAATCTGGAGGTGGATATATGGAAAAGAGGGGAAAAAAGCACATGGAAATTTGGAATGTGGGTAATAAAGATGGGGTTGTCAGGAAAAGGAAAATGTGGGTATAAGATTAATGGTAAATAATGTAATACCTTGAAACTGGAAAACAAGGTGAAACTGCCAGAAAGGAGAGCTGCACAGGAGATGTCTAGACATTGTATGAAGAAATATAAGCAGAAGAGAATGAGTGGGTTTGGGAATAAGAGGAATGCAAGGAGGTGATAACCTCTTAACAGTTAAAAATAGGAACGAGGGAGCAGAGGTTGATAGTAACTGAAATAACGATGAGAAGTAGCAAACTACTGCTATAAAATAAAGTGAATCATGCATGAAGATTTCATGGTGTGCAACTGTGAATGGATATGTAAAATAAAGAAATAAAAAAGGCCATCCTTGGGATTCAGTAAACTCTGGATAGGCTTTGCGCAAAGCCTACATAGAGTTTGCATGTGTACGTGGTGATGTATGATGAGCCACAGTGCTATTTGCATATTCATGCCACTCACCACATTTAAATGTAAATAAGCACTGTTTCATAGCTGGCAATAGTGTTGTTGGCAAGGAAACCATGTAACGCAACATGGATAGCAAATCTGTTTAACTCAGAGCTCAGTAGGTTAGCGGTTTGTGTGGAATGCCACAATGGTCACCAGGGCTTAATATATAATATTTCTCATAGTTCTCAGTCTCTTAGTGCAAGAAATCTGGACAAAGCACATCATAATGGGGAGACAATGATCCAGAAATGGGAACAGATTTTACATATTTGCTCTTTTAAACTTAAAAATGTACTAGAATAACAAGGGGTTTATGTGAAGATACATTTTCTGAAGGATTTGAAGTCTGAAACTAAAATGTATGTAATTATTGCATGACATCAGTCCTGAGATCATCCCAGTGATATAACAGAAAACCACAGGTTTTATAAGGGATACACCAAAAGATACATAAGGCAAAAGTCTGGAAATTTTATAAAATCTCGACCATTGAGAGGTATGATAGTTGTATATGGTCCAAGGACAGTACAAGACAGTGCATTCAGTGTAGAGTATTATGAAATCCCATTCCTGGCATTCTGTACCAAAGTTGTATAAATGATCTGAAAGGGTACATGGACTGCCATGTAAAATAAATACTTAGGGGAAGTGTGTGGATTGAATAGGAGCACACAGATGAATTGTAAGAATGCACAGAGAAATAGAGAACAGGTGAAACAACCTAGTGTACAGCAGATGAGGGCATGTCAATGGAAGACAGTTGTAGCAGCAACACCAATCAAATATCAATAAGGAACAGTATGGACTGCACTGTGAAAATGTGTATTATTTACCACCACACAAGGTGACATAACAATGGGGAAGATGTCTGTGTGAGATAAGCATCCTTACATGAACAATGCAGAGGACATTTATCAGGGATGTGATATACAATTTGGGCAAGGTGCATACTGATTTACCTGAATATGAGTGTAATCTCAGCAGAGTTCTCCAGCAAGTGGAACACATGTAAAGGCTCATGGACAACATTAAAATAAGCAAGTACAATCACGGACAATATCAAAATAATCCCACCAGTAACCCCATGTCTATAACATAACGTGATTTAGAGTGGTCAGATGATTTTGCACAAACACACTTATACAACTATTATGACATGTCCACACTCTATTAGAGTAATCATGTACAATGTCCAGGCACTGTAACATCTGTGGAAGGTGTTAAGAGGAACACTGCAATACCTGTTGTGACATTATGATCAATACAGGCCAGTTGACTGGTGTGCATGGCAGATATATATGGCACAATCCACACTGTCTTGAATGTTACCCATGCCATTAATGTTGTCATCTGTGTATGTACTGTGTAGCACACATGCATATGTACTGTGTAGCACACATGCATTTGGTGTAATGTACTCAGTAGTCAACTATTATGACATGTCCACACTCTAGTAGAGTAATCATGTATACAAGGAAGTAGTCAGCACTGTGACCACATGCTGGTGGACATTCCACTTACCATCTACCCCAGGACACAGGTCACATACCTATTCATCTGGTTATAATGTGTGATGTCTACATTATACTTGGGTTGTGTGTTTGTTTTCGTGATGTAACAAATCTCCCCATGTTTTTGTGTCATTGCAGGTGTTCTCATGTCTGTGGCAGAAATTTTTGGTGTATGCTGATACTGTCTGTATTATACTAATATCATAGTTGGAGTCAGTAATTGCCCACAATCTGTATCCTTCAGACAGCTTTTTGGTCACAGGATGTGTATGTCATCTGTGGTCTGTCATTTAAATAATGGACTAGAAAGGGTCTAGCAGACAACCCTGACATGTGGACAGGATCACTGGACCTGAGTAATAGGTCACTTGACACATTTCAACATATTTAATTGCCAAGTATATGGTACAGTGGTCTACTCACTTGGTGATATAGGTGTTTATAGCCACATCTGACAGTACTGAGTGAATGCCTCAGTGTGGAATTGTGTCAAATGCCTCTGGCTTGTCATTTCAAGAGGATGATAATGTTTTCATCATGCATGCCCTCAATGACCTCTTTGAAGACATCTAACAGATGTAATAGACATGATGTAGCATTAACAACTCACACAGGTCTGTTGCACACAGCTGGGATATTACTAGTTTCCATTTAGAAAAGGTCCATGATGACATGTTGGTCTACCTCACAGATGAGGAAAGCCAGGATGTGTCTATACATGCATGCATCAGGTTCTGCCCCCCCCCCACACCAAATCAGATGGATGCATGTTGATTTACACCCTTCTACAGAAACACAGTCTATGTGGAGGGTGTGTGGAAGTGTGTATTCAACTGTGTCAGGAAGACGTATGTGATATGTCACATGACAGGCAATCTGTGATGTTGTCACACCCCACTCATTCTGTGTGACAAAGATAAGACAGTGCATACTCGCAATCCTGATCTGGCCCAAGGTTTGAACAAACTCTCTCATATAGGTATCATTGAAAAATTCTGCCAGCTGGGGATTAAGCCTTACGTTACTAGATGGGTAGCCAAATGGCTCACTGACAGAACACATACAGTGAAAGTTGGTGAATCAACCTGTCCCAGTAGAGCTGTCACCACTGATGTACCCCCAGGAATCTGTGCTTGGCTGTTTACTGTTTGGAATCCATTTCTTCACAGTTCAGGCTAAAGTATACTGCATTTGACTTACCACATTTGCTGATGCTGGCATACAGGGTGCAATCATTTTGTGTCCACCCATGATGATAACATAATACAGTAGGGGCTAACACAGACAAATGATTGGTGACAAAGCAACACAGTCTACAAATAAATGTACAAATGTGTCTTTATTTTGTCCTTCTGAAAAGTGAAATTCCCTGCTAATTACAGCATTGGCAACAGTCCCACTATGCTGAAACCCTTTGATGCAAGCACTGGGGACACACATAGATAGCAATCTGAACTTTGACCACCAAGTGTCCACACAGGTATTGAAAGCATATGTTGTGCACATCATAAGTCACACCATTGTATTCAAATCTAAGAATTGTATCACAGCACTGTACTTGACCCTCATCAGAACACTAATATAGAGTACAATGCTCTCTTTTGTATGTACCTCATCAGACATGTGCAGCAGCTGGAGACACCACATGGGTTTCTCACCAAGAATACACAGGGCCTATAAACCATGCCATGATGTATGTGGATAGACTGAAAGACATGTCACTGTAATCTGCATCATATAGGATAATGTGACTTCTGTCTGGTCTCCAGGCAAGTCTCTGACCCTGCCCTGTTGGGAATAGAGGACATTCACAAATCATATATAGCCAATAGCATCAGCAATGTCTGGTGAGGAGAATATGGTAATAGCAGTGTCCCACATGCTGGTGTAAAGGGCTGTCTGTAATGTCAAGTAGGTGCACACACACACACACACACACACACACACACACACACACACACACACACACACACACACACACACACACACACATACACACACACCAGTTGACTGCAGTGAAAATAGAACTCCTACCTAAGTGCACAGACTACAGAACTCTGTATTTAAGGCAAGTGTCACAGCTCAAGTCAGACTTGCAGTGTCTCAGGCAGCACTTTATAGCTGATGACATCAGCAGTGTCGGGTGAGGAGAATATGGCAATAAAAATGTCCCACATGCTGGTGTAAAAGGCTCTCTCTAATGTCAAGCAAGTGCACACACACACACACACACACACACACACACACACACACACACACACACACACACACACCCTAGCTGACTGTGGTGAGAAGATAACCCTACCTAGCTAAGAATACAGACTACAGAGCTCAGTAATTTACACAAGCGCCATGGAACAAGTCTGAACTTTACAAATCGGTAAGCCAACTTATAGGGGATGGCATCAGCAGTGCATCTTGGAGAGAAGATGTTGGGAGCCCTGCATGAAATGGATGTGTAGACAGGTAAAAGTATCAAAATACTGTCAGTTCATGAGATTGGAGCAGTAACTGAAGGATACACACTTCTGCTTTTCTGGATAGACACACACACACAGAGACACACACACAGAGTTGACTGCAGTGAGAGCAGCACCCCTACCTATTTAAACACACAGACTACAGAACTCAGTACTTTACACAAGCAGCACAGCACAAGTCTGACTTTTACAAGGCTGCAGGCCAACTTACAGTGGATGACATCAGCAGTGCATGTTGGAGAGAAGATGTTGGGAGGCCTGTATCAAAATACTGTCAGTTCATGGGATTTGAGCGGTAATGGAAGGATACACGCTTCTGCTTTTCTGGACAGACACACACACACACACACACACACACACACACACACACACACACACACACACACACAGTTGACTGCAGTGAGAACAGAACCGCAACCTAAGTACACAGACTACAGAACTCAGCAACTTACACAAGCATCATGGCACAAGTCTGATATTTCTAAGTCTGCAGAACAACTTATAGTGCATGACATCAGCACTGCATGTAGGAGAGAAGATGAAGGGAGGCCTACAAAGGTTCATACCTTCATAGGTTCCTAAGAGGTTACTAGGCTAATGCCCTAGGGCCTTTTCAAGCCTATTTGTGTAAAATCCCAAGCACCCTTTTTGAGCTAAGTTAAATGTTCATTGTTAGCAGAGCAATTTTGTAATCAGCACCGACTAGCCCTTGCCAATGAGGGGCATAAATGCCACCCCTGGGGTGAATTTCTAATCATCCATCCAGTTGTCAAATTTGCACTTGAATAGGGTCATTGAGGAGCACGGCTTCCTATGCAGTGGAAGCCTAATACAGAGAAGTGGCAATAACTGGGAGACATATCTCTCTCTCCAGCATGTTCTCTTTATGTTAAAGGCTAGGTTGAGATCCCTGAAGCAAGTTATTCTTGTCTGATTTGATTTTCAGATGTCCAGCATTTACATTAGGACAGGGTCTGAGATTTCACTGTCGTCCTGGCCCAGGTCATATGTCAGTAGCCTGTGTGATACTGAGGACAGTGACAGGACTTTCAGTCATTCCATGTATGTCATGTTTTGGAGGCCCTGGATTCTCTTGGTCAGAAACCTCTGAGGTCTCTCTAGTTGCTGCAGGTGTCTGCTGAGGTGGGTCTATATCGTACGCCCGAATGCTTAGGTTGTTGAATATGGCATGATCAACACCTAATAAGCGAACTGTGAGTACACTGAATACTGGAAACCGCGAAATTCAAAATCCCGATTCTGCATAGTTGGCCCTTCTGCGGTGTAGCTCCGTAAGGTAAGTGTGCAATAGTTACAGACCTTAGGATTAGGGTACGGGTTAAGGTAAGTGCATAGATAGTAATGTATGTAAGGGTTAGAAGTAGGGTTTGATTAAGTGTATGTGTGTAGATTATTTATTTTGTTTGGGTATAGCTTATTAAGGTAAGTGTGCGATAGTTATGGACCTTAGAGTTAGGGTGCGGGTTAAGGTAAGTGCATAGAAAGTAATGCATGTAAGGGTTAGTGTAGGTTTAGAAGTAGAGTTTAGGTTAGTGTATGTATGTGGTTTATTTATTTTGTTTGGGTGGGTAGTATGTAGCGAGCGGTGTAGTGGGAAGTGTGTTTTGTTTTTGTTAGTGGGTGGAATGGTGTTCGCCAAGTAAAAGTATTCTGTGATGTGTTTTTCTGCATTGTGAGGTTTCGCTGACTTGTGCATTCACTGAATAGGTGTTGATCATGTTGAATTTGACAACCTAAGCATTTGCGTATATAATATAGACCAGGTGAGGTACATACAGAAGTGAGCATTGTACTCAATTAGTGATCGGATAAGGGTGGAGTACAGCACAGCTATGACCTCCCTGGTCTTGGATGTGATGCCTTTAGTTATGAGGTGGGCAATGTAGAATGTGTGTCTTACCACTATGGACATGTAGGGATTGAAGTTTAGATTGCTATCAAATGGTGTTCCCAAGTCTTGCACCACTGAATTTGAGCTTATTGGAGTGCTATATATATAACATAATTAGCAGGGCTACGTTTATGCCAAAAGGGACAATGAGTCATTTTCTTGCATTAAGTTTTAGTCCATGAGTTTGGCACCAATCATTTCTCTGTATTGGGCCTTTCTGTAATCTGTTAGCATCTTTGGGGGACTCTATATGATTGCACCCAGTTGACAGTTATCTGCAAACTTGGTAAGCCACAGGCCATCTAACTTCACCTGGACCTCAAAGAGATAGTTTCTAAAATTAGAGGGCCCAGCACAAATCCTTGTGGTACTGCACTGATAATTGGTCAACTGGTGAGGTGGACTCCGAAACTTTGACAGTGTGTGTTCTGCCAGTGAGCCATTTGGCTACCCATCTAGTACTGTATGGGTTAATACCCAGATGGGAGAGCTTCTGCATGATACCTGAATGGGGGATTGTGCCAAATGTCTTGGTTAAATCAAGATAGGTAATATGTCCTATTTTCCTTCATTCAGGGCTTTGAGGACATTATCAAAGAAGTACACTAGGTTTAATAAGCAAGATCTACCCTTGACAAAACCAATATGGGTCAGGTCAAGAATGTTGAAGGTGGATAAGGTCCATGATGAATCTTTCCATAGCTGTGCACAGAAAACTAGTTAGGCTTATGGGTCAATAGTTCCTAGGGTCAGTTTATGGATGTGTAGGCATGTTCAACAGTGAAAATAGTTCTAGTTCTGTAAGTTACCAGATTGATGTGCATGGCATATCACACAACATTTGATATTGATTTATGTAGCATTGTTGATAATTTGTGAAAAAGTACTGGAGACACCAAGGTTGCAGTGAATGTGGGGAGGCAATATATGGCTGCATTGTAAAATATGTGACATTTTGTTCAATTTGTTAAGTTTCCACATGTAATTACATGGCATGATATTTAAATATACGTCCTAACAAATACACACTATAACTACAGACTGCTGACAGTAATCCTTGAAATGTGTGTATATTGCACATGCATGTATTACAATTATACAGATTACAGTTAACAGCAGGGCATTTGTGCCACTTGTATACAGTTTAATTTAATGTAAATATTATTAAAGAAATGCAGTACTGTATAGTTGTGATTAGTGGTATCTGAACCCACAGCCTCTGACTATACTCTAATATTTGACCCCTAAAGTTGGTTTGTGCTATGGAGTAATGCATACATACTTGCTTTGACGGTTAGGATATGCATGCTCAATTTACTACAATTGTATAAAAAATAAAAATCTATCTTTAACTTTTAAAGCTACATTAACACTTCTATTGTGCTGCATACATACCACTTGCTTCCCTCAGTCTCTCCATTCCAGCAACAAGAGCCTGTCTATTGAACTCACAGTTGGTATTAGCTGGGGAAAGAACAGAAAAGAACAGAAGAACATTATGTATACCAGACTTCACTATATTTAGCTTTCTAACTATTAAAAGTTCTTACACAGCTGTGGCATGTCTGCAGTCTCAAATTCATTTAACCAACAGTTGATGGTATCACTTTTATGCCTGTGTACAGTGCATGGGATTCCAGTAACACCAGATACAGCCGGAGCCAAACAATTCAATGCCTCAGACCTATACTGGGAGCCAGAATAATCCCCCTGCAGAAGCCTTTGTCTATGGCACTTTACCAGGAGTATAATAAATATCCTGGACTCCTGGACACCCCACCCTGCACCCTAAACTGGGACCTTCCCCTCTAATGCCAGACATGTCTAATATCTGAACTAGAGCAATGACAACTGATGCTTTCCTGCCAATTCCAGTTATCTAGTTAACTGGTAGTGAGCAAACCCTAGCAACAATGCCAACCATGTTTGTGTGATGTTAAGCAGACTGCAGCAGTGCCAAGCAGTGAGGAAATAAATACTTGAAATTGGAAGGTTCATCTGACACTTGGCTTTAGTTTGAGTGTTGTCTGGTGATGTAGCTTGGAAATATGTATTGAAAAATGGAAGGGAACTGTTAAGTGAGTTTAGTTTGCAGACAGGCACTGGGGTCATAAATGTCATGACCTGAAACATTTGTTTTTGGCTTTATACACTGCTAAAATTGATTTTTAAAGTGTGGGATTCAAACCTAGGCATAAGTGACAAAACATTTTCTTCCACAGCTTTAATTTTCCATCTTTGCCACAGAAGAAGTGCTGCTCAGACATAGTCAGGAATCATTCATAAATACAGATGGCAGTTTGAGGTGTTACACATGTATGTGTGTGACATGACGAGGTTCTTGTATATATCCTGTTGCGTATGTGTGTTATGTAATTGTGAAGGTCATGCAAGTCAAGATAGCAGAATTATACTTACGAAATGTAGTAGTCAGTATATCCTCAGTCATACATCTGAAAACACAATAAGCATGTCTTATCCCTCATACATATAATTCATATCAGCTCCACTATCTAAAGTGTTATACGTGAGAGTGAATTTAATGGGAAGTGGAACAACAGTAAAAATGTATGTAATATCCTGCATTGGAACCCAGGACCATATGTATGGCAGTTCTATACCTACACCTATTGCCACAAGAATGTTAAATAACACTTGTCTGTTTTTCAGTTCATTGCTATAAACTGTACTGTCACAACAGTAAAAATAGATTGCACACCTAGTACTAGAATCTAGGACCATCTGTACTCCAGCCTTACACTTACATCTGCTGCCACAGGACTAGTTACATGGCATTTCCATAATTTCCTACTTACTTTTAAGCTCTCTATGTAAACCGTTGTGCAATGCCACTTAGTGTGCTTGCTCAGTGCCCAACAGAATTAGTTGAATGTATCCATTTTCAAATATTGGCTGTCTGAGCCCTGTCTACAGATGTTGGGGACTTTGTTAACTGCCATGCAACACTGCTAAGTAAAGTTGCATGATGGAAAGCAAAAATTGCGACAATGTATTGTTTTTCACCTTTGCACTTTTACAGACACTCTGTCTGTACATGTTCTGCAGGTGTTCTGTCTGCTTCTTAGATGGGTCACTAGTCCAGGTTTGTGCACTGCTAAGCTTTATTCAAACAAGATAAGCACAGCCAAAACTGGCATTCATTTTCTCCATTTCCCTTGTTTACACTAGGCCATGCACTGCATAAACACAGGCCAAAAAAAAAAAAAAATATATATATATAAGGAAACTGAGGAAAAGCAATCTATAACAGTACAATATGTTAGTACACACAAAATATTTGTACATAGGTCTGGATTTGAGCACTCACTCCAATGACCCTTCAGAACACAATAAGGGTGCCTTATCCCTCTTTGCCACACAATCACCTGTGCAGCAGGGAAGTGAAACCATTCTGCATACAGCCAACTGCAGCATTGTCTACAGTACTATGAAACTATCTAACAGTTATTTGCATGTGTATTAATTTTGGATGCAGTGCACTGAGTAATCACATTACCCTTTATGGGTACTGCTTGCAAATATTCAGCTCTGTCTTACCTCTCTGTGTTTGTTGCTCATTATTGTCTTATCTGCCCAGCAATCTAAGACATGCAGTCTGTAAGCCATTTTGTATTATTGTTCTTAAAATGTGTAAAGATATTAAATGGCAAAAATATAATATACAGTTGCCAACAATTGAAAGGGACGTTGGATGTTAATGAACAGAACCTCTGAATTGTGCTGGTTACTTACATTTCAAATCTTGACAAAATTACTTCTAACATCCCAGGCTGCATCCTACATGAACTCAGGCAGGAATTTGCAGCACCACTAGGCACCCTTTCCAACCAAAGCTTGGGTCCTGGCTTTTTCCCAGCAGAGTGGAGGGCAGCCACTGTCATCCCTTTGCACAAAGGTGGAGCATCCACCAATCCAGGAAATTATAGATCCATCAACCTTAGCTAGCCTGATCTGCAAGGCCATGGAACAGATTATCATGGACCTCATTAACAAGGACATTGGCAACCTCCAAACACTTGATTCCATACAGTTTGGCTTTGTAAAGGGGAGATCATGCCTGTTAAATTTGGTTGACTTCTTTAAGCCAGTCACCAAAGCCATGGATGAGGGGAAGACAGTGCACACCACCTACCTTGACCTGGCCAAAGCCTTTGATACTATTCCCCACTCAGGTATAATAGATAAACTCTCTCAAATAGGCATCAATCTATATGTTACCAGATGGGTAGCAAATTGGCTCACTGATACAATCCACCTTGTCAAAATAAGGGAAGCCACCTCATGCATGAGAGCTGTAATGAGTGGTGCAGTGATTAGTCTTGGGGCCTCTGTTATTTGGGATATAGTTTTCTGAGGCGCAGGCTAAAACCAGTTGGCTATGGCTGCCAAGTTTGCAGATGACTGTAAACCAGGCATTTTCATCAATTCCACTAGTGATATGGACATCCTCCAAGAGGATCTCACCCAAACAAATGACTGGTGCTAGAAACATGGCCTCACACCGAATGCCAAAAACTGCATCATCATCCCCTTTGGTGATAGTGACATCCTCACAAATTATCACATTAATAACAAGGTCCTAAGCATGTAATCAGTTGTGAGGGGCTTGGGCATCCAGGTTGATAGCAAACTGACTTTTGACAACCATATTGCCTCCATTGCATGGAAATCTTTCTACATGGCCCACCTCCTTAGTAAGGGTATCTCATACAGGGACAAGAAGGTCATAACATCCCTGTATTCTTCCCTTATAAGACCTATTATTGAGTACAATGCTCTTTTCAGCATATACTTCATAAAGCACATGCAGTAGCTGGAGAGACCACAGAGGTTCCTCACCAAGAGAATCCAGGGCCTCAGACATCTACCCTACACAGATAGGCTAAAAGCTGTGTCCCTCTACTCAGTCTCATACAGACTCCTCAGAGGTGACCGCTGTCAGGCATACAAAGCAATCTCAGACCCTGCCTTGATGGGACTGCTGCATCGACTAACCTGCATTCATGACCCAAACCTGGTCTGTGACATCAATAGGACTTGTTGGCGGGACATATCTGTGTCCTAGAGACTGCCTACTCTGTGAAATAGAGTCCCTCTTCATGTCAAGCAGAGTGCCTCATTAACGCGTTTTAAGTGCAACCTGGATAGCTGGATGGGGAACAGAAAATACACCTCTGGGATTCTACCTGTGTCCCTGTTGAACAGGAGCATTGTATGCTGATGTGTCATAACATGGGATAAATTCTTAGCTAGGCTTATAAGGGCATCAGGACCAATAACCTAGTAACTTCCTATGATCCTATGATCCTATGAACACTTTGAAAATCTAACCTGTCACACCCACTGGCTGTAGAACAGACTGCATTGCTATTGTGTTTTCCTTCTCCCTACCAGTAATCATTCACAGTTGCAATCCATTGAAAACAAACAATCAAGGAGCACCTGCACTATGTTTACATTAGATACACAGAGCCAAGTATTTGGGATTCAGCAATTCTAATGAGTTCACACCTGATTTGCATCTTCACCATGCTGACAGCCCTGAATCTACACCATAAAAAGGAAACTGCGCAGCTAGAAAACCTTAAAGTGAGGAGACTTGTTTATGTGGAGAACATAGAAAAGAGGCTATTACTTTGGGATATATCTGCACAGAAGATTACTGAGCTTGAGAAGGTATGCTTGCATTTTTCAGATATAAACTGCATATGCTGAAGTGTCATTAAGAAAAATCTGTTCAATATTTATATATACAGGTCTACTTTGAATCAAGGAAATTATGTTTCTTTAAAATGTAATTCCGCATTCCTGTTTTTCCAAAAGTGCATTTATCCGAAAATGCACTTTCGCGAAAAACCAGATTAACGAAACACCCCCAAAAAAATAAAACCAAAAGTAAACACATTTACGCAAGGGGCAAGCCCCTCTGCACCCCCACACCCCTGCTACCTATATATTCTAACTCCGAGATCACACTACAGTGAGAATAAGTGAATATTCCCTTATTCCCACTGTGCCATGATCTACAACAACAACCTTGGTTGGGTTTCATTAATTCAGTTTTTTGTAAAAGTGCATTTTCAAATAAATGCACTCCTGAAAAAATGGGAAAGTGAAATTACATGCTGAAGAAACGTAATTTTGATGGGTCAAGGTAGACCCATATATATATATATATATATATATATATATATATATATATATATATATATATATTCGTGTGTGTCTGGGTGTGTGTGTGTGTGTTTGTATAAATATAGATATATATATATATATATATATATATATATATATATATATATATATATATATATATCGAATTTCATATGGCTGAGACCATATTACTGAAGTTTCAAAACTTCAAACACCTGAAACTAAACAAAAACAAAACAAAAAAAAATTTTCCTCAGTGTTTTTACAGGGGGGCTAGCCCCCCTGCTATTTAAATATACCAACTCTGAGATCGCACTACAGGGAGGAAAAGGGAAAATTTCCCATTCCGTGCTGTATGGAGATCTCTGTTCAGAACTTTTGAAGTTTTAAAACTTCAATCATATGGTCTTGGCCATATGAAATTTGAAGTTTTAAAACTTCGGTCATCTGAAGGGAACCCATATATATATATTTTTGGATTAGCAAATGCTACACTTTTATCTGTATGCATTAATTAGAAGTGTACTGATGGCATGGGAATGCTTGTCAGGGCATTTCACAGGAATACATGATTGGCAATACCTTAAAATGGAATGTTCAGTGTTAAATCTGTAGCCATACCAAGAAAAATTACTAAACAACTGGAAAACTAAAAAACAAGGTGAAACTATGTCTAAAAAGAACCCGCTAACACTTTTTCTTAGCGCTTTTGTTCTCTTTAATGTTTCAACAAGAACTTCATCAGAAAAATTTGTAAAACACACACACACACACACACACACACACCTTAAAAGACATTCAAATAATCATGTGATAAAGACAACCAATGTAAACAGTCTAAAAGTGGGCATTGCCCCAAAATCATAATACTATTGGTTACTAGTCATTCATGCTCTAAAGTGCATGCAGTTAAGTCAGGTTGAGCAGTATTATTTATTAGCAATTGATTTATGACTAAAATACCATAAAAATTTTAATCTTCAAATCCTTTGTCTTCGTAAAAAACACTTGATATTGACTGATTCATTTAAACCAGGTAGTTTATCAGCATTCAGCCTGATCTGCCAGAGTGCCTCTTTACACTCTAGTAGTGTCTTGATGTCACCACTGAAATCCCTGACAGAATCAGAATCTAAAACAAAAAAAGAAAATTTCTTGAAATCTTTACATGTAACAGTGTGCTTAACCAAAGCATCACTAAAATCCTTCTTCTTGATGGCTAACAAGTGTTCATAGACTCTTCTTTTTAAATGCCTAATAGTTTTGCCTATGTAAAATCAACAACGATTCACAAATAACTGCATACACTTGCATCCAGAAAGTGTGATTGCCAGTTGGTGTGTGAAAATCACCATAACACAATATTGGATGTGCAACACCAAATCTTAATTTCTGTACCTCAGGTTCTATTTGTGCTAACCAATATTCACTGTAACCTCTTTCTATGAATAACTTTTTGAGTAAAGTTGCTTTTTCAGAAAATACTCCATTATCTGAAGTCAGTCTACTCAACTGAATGAATTGACCTTTGACCACCAGTCTTTGTGAAAGTGGGTTTAGGAACAAGTTCCAAAGGCAACAAGTCAGAGATAATTTGACTATACCAAAAAGAGAGGCTTTACAATATTTTATTGGAAGGAAAGATTTGAGACTGAAGGCAGATAAAGGAGGTATGCTTGTGATTATGACTAATGCAGATTACCAGCAAGCCATCACAGAATTGTTGAGTGATGAGAGAAATTATATCGAAGTGTCCAACACTGTGATTAAAGAGAGCTATCATAACATAGATTTGATGCTCTTAGACTTATTCACTCAAGGAAATCTAGATAAGAACACTTACAATTTTTTACAAGTTGATCATCCAAAAATGGCTTCCCTTTTTGGGATTCCTAAGGTTTACAAAGATCAGGTTAAGCCTCCTTTCAAACCAATAGTCTCTGCACCTTTTTCCAAGACTGAATCCATTTTCATCTGGTTGGATCAATAGCTGAATCCCATTGTCCAAACATCTAGATTCTAGTTGTGTCATTCTTGGCACTTGCTGGAATTGCTTAGGGAGTAGGTGCAGGTCAATGGGGAATTCTGTTTTCCCTCTCTGGATGTCATATCTTTGTATACAGTCATCAACCAGGAAATGGGCATTGATTTTGTGAGGGAATATTTAGTCAACAACTCTGATTTTGATGGTGCCAATTCAATACCATATTTAAGTTAATGGGGCTGGTGTTAGGCAACAATTTTTTCCACTTTGGCTAGAAATATTTCAAGCAAAAGACAGGTGTGGCAATGGGGGCCTGGGTGGCCCCCACTTTTGCCAACATTATCATGTCCACTTGGGAATAGAAATTCTTGGAAAAACACAAACTGTCTGGTAAGATTTTGTTTTATAGAAGATTCGTTGACAATTTGATTTTTTTGTGGAAAGGAAGCAGAGAAGAATTTTAGAGTTTTGTAAACTATTTGAATAACACCACTTCTTTTATAAGATTTACTATAGGAGGGTTTGTAGAATGTCTGAATTACTTAGACATTCAGTTATCATTTGATGTCCAGACTGGTTATTTTGTCAGTAACATTTTCAGAAAACAAGTTTTACAAATCAATATTTGCATCATGACAGTCTCCATCCACACCACATGAAAAGGAATGTGGTCAAAGGTTAATTCATTCAGTTAAGTAGATTGATTTCAGATAATGGTGTATTTGCTGAAGAAGCAGCTTTACTCAAAAAGTTATTCACAGAAAGAGGTTACAGTGAAGAATCCTTAGTGTGAATAGAACTTGAGGTACAAAAATTAAGATTTGGTGTCGCACATCCAATATTGTGTTATGGTGATTTTCACACACCAACTAGACAATCACACTTTCTGGATGCAAGTGGAACAGATCGCAAATATTTTTTTGTCTTTCCCATTGCCCATATGTCAAGAAATGTGGGTAGTTAAACAGTGCATACAAGAAATTGGAAAATTATCTTGGGTAACAATGATTTAGTGAAAGAAATAGGTGATAGACCTATGTTTTCTTTCAAGAAAACTGTCAACATTAAAACATTATGTGAGAGGAATGAGAAGTTAGAAGTAAAGAAAGAATCATCATTACCCCCCAGGAACTTTCCAATGTGGACACTGTAAGCAATGCCATCACATTTATAACTCTTCTTTTGCCCATTTCAAACATTTAGACATGACTATATGGACTAGAGATAGATATGACTGTTCATCCAACCATGTGGTGTATGCAGCTATTTGTTAATCATGTTGTTTTTACATAGGTAAAACTATTAGGCATTTAAAAAGAAGAATCTACAAACACTTGCTAGCCAGCAAGAAGAAGGATTTTAGCAGTGTTTTGGCTAAGCACACTCTTACATGTAAAGATTTCAAGAAATTTTTTTTTGTTTTAGATTCTGTTTCTGTCAGGGATTTCAGTGGTGACATGAAGACACTACTAGAGTGTAAAGAGACACTCTGGCAGATCAGGCTGAATGCTGATAAACTACCTGGTTTAAATGAATCAATCAATATCAAGTGTTTTTTCTAAGACAAAGGATTTGAAGATGAGAATTATTATGTTTTTTAGTCATAAATCAATTACTAACAAGTAATGCTGCTCAACCAAACATAACTGCATGCACTTTAGAGCATGAATGACTAGTAACCAATAGTAGTATGATTTTGGGGCAATGCCCACTTTTAGATTGTTTGCATTGGTTGTCTTTATCACATGATTATTTGGATGTCTTTTTAAGGGGTGTGTGTGTTTTACAAACTTTTCTGATGAAGTTCTTGTTGAAACATTAAAGAAAATGAAAGCACTAAGAAAAAGTGTTCACGAGTTCTTTTTAGCCATAAATCTGTAGACATGATTCAGGAACATTTAATTTGGTAGCACTTGTAACATTTCAATGACGGTTTGTTTACAAAATGTGTCATTTGCCTGTTTTGTTTTTTGGGGGTGGGTTGTGGAGCAAAACTGCATTTCTCTGTTCTGTTATGACGCAATGAAGGATATGTTGCTATTGTTACTCTCACTTTTTGCATCCAGCCTGTTGTTCATATTTCAAATATCTAGACTGTTTTATGTTTGTCCAGTGGGTAATACTGAAATGCTACCATTTCTGTTTTATCCGGGAACAATTATTTTGTAGTGATGTGATACTTATCTGTATTATTCTTCTGTTGTCTTTTAGGACACCTAGGACTATAGTACCCAGGCATCTTATTCCCCAAAAACCACCCTTCAGTGACCTTGAGAAACAACAACCTCGGTTAGGTGACATGGTGCCTTTTTTCTTGAGAGGGGATATGGAGATATGTCAGGTAGAATGTAAAGTTGGCAGCAGATAGTTGCAAATGTCACTGCAGTAAGCAGCCACAGCAGGACATATGATCAGCTGCACCATAGGTCCACTGACATGATCTCATCTGAATGGAGGAGAGCAGCTGCAGTGGTCCATGATCAGAGGAGTACCAGGGGGGACTGCTACAGACCCACCACTAACAGCAAATGAAGAGTTCCTGTCCACTGTCTGGGATCCAGACAGCTCCCAGGAAAGTGCAGAACAGCATGTTCTGCTACTGTGCTGCTACTTTTCAGGGACAGCAAGTATGTCCCAGGAGGGTCATACAGGTGGGCTTTTGTATCTCAATTGTTAAATACTGTTGTATATTAAAATATTTACATCAATATGTTAGTTCTGTTTAACTAGAAATTGGTTGGGGGAGGTTGAAGATTGTTACAGTTAACAACACATTCTGGTTGATTACACATGGGGCTTAGATTGGGCTTGTCATCCAAGTTCTTGTTGAAAGTATAGTTAATGGACATATAACTGGCAAAACATTTTACCCCCTGTGTTACTGTTAATTCTGATGATGTTGTCCTTACATTTTGCTTAACTCCTTCCAGGACTAACTGCCATGGGGAGTATAACATCACCTGTGCATGGTAAGCCAAACATTTTTATGTCAGTACTAATGATCAGTTCAAAGAAATATTTTAGTGAGTGATGTTGATGTCAGGACTGTGTATTGCTGTACTGTCTGTAATAGTGGCAACACTGTTAGTTTGTTAGTGTATATTGGACTATAGTAGTGTAGATATTATTTTTTGCCTGTGTTTATTGCTTATTATCACAGATGATCATGACAGTGGAAGTGTGGGACTTTCACCACCTGATGTCAGAGTATCAACAGACTCTGATGATGATGGTGACCAAACAGAGGCACAGTCTGGGGGTGCAGAGGTTGAATCTGACACTAAGGTTGACACACAACCATTTCCTGAAAATCCATCAGATGCAGCCAGTAAGGCTACACCTAACCATTCCACTGTGAGATACTGGACAGGTGGAGGGCAAGACAATCAATCAGGAAAGTGTGGTTACTGTGGCTTCAGTGGCTGTTGACTATGGCTGTAGCCAAAGTGTGAGCAAGCTACCATGCAGAAAAGTTGTTAGGAGTGCTCAGAGGAGGCATGTAGGCCTGCTGTCCATCCTCTACCTGATCTACATGTCTCTTCCCATGCCGAGACACAGAGGCACATTCTCATAGGTCCTCCAGGGAAATGCTTTGGATTGTAAATGTGACGCTGACATGCATGACTGCCTACACCATGTTGCCTATGCAATGGATCAGATGAATGACAGGTTGTAACAGGTGGTGTCTGTAATGAAATGTCTGCTGGGAGGGGGACAGCATCCTCATGGGCAAAGGTTAGCCACATCATCTGCTGTTAGCCAACTTGGCCATGCCCAATCATACTACCATAGTGTCAGTACTTCTACTGCTTCATCAGTGGTTGAACTGTCCACACGCAGATGTCACAGGCCATGGGGGTCTTGGTCCTGGGCACCCTCATGAGGGGAGCTCATCCAGCAGACATCCATCACATTCAGATAGCAGCAGTGCATCTGACCATGGACGTGGATATGCCAGTGCAATTCCTGGCAGAGCCAGTTCTGATGGTTGGGTATGACAATGATGAACTGCTACCTCTACCTTGCATGGCTCACACTTATCTGACATACCAAGGCATAGAGCTAGCACAGATCTTGGCTGTGTTAATGTAGACACTCACACACCATTTTCACCTGGAGGACCCATACAGAAAGAAACACAACAGACACATGCTTCATCCATGATGCTTAAAACTCATTTTGTCACACTGGTCATTTGTTACTTTATCCGAATGTCTGCATGCTTCTCTTTCTTACTCACACACACTTACCAACCTTTTGTGTTAGCCTAGGCTTCCTGCCACCCTCCCTTCCATAACACCCTGTGCAAGTGATGACAACCGTACCATATGCCTGTTTGCTATCTTTTGGATTCAGGGATACATAAGCTTTGTACCTGTTGTTCAGGGTGCTTAGCTGACTTGGTGTTTAGTATATCAGCATTTGTGATGTTAGAACACCAAAACACCAAACAACACGCCAAAAAAACTGTTCAAAAAGTAGTATGGCAGACTGAAGCTGGAATACACAAAACTGTAGCCGGTAATAGCGTAGAATATGTATATTTGTGATGTTAGATTGATAATTGTACCTTTGACTTATATTGGTCTTAGAAAGGTAGATAACTGATGGCCTCAATTTTTTTTCCATCATTATTGTTAATGATCTTGTGAAGGTTGTGAAGCCTGAAACTGAAATGTGTATCACTACTTTCTAACTTCTCTCTTTAATGATTTTCCAGTACAAACGTATGATGGTAAACTGGGGGCATGCAGCGACCATCACTACTTTTGAGAGGTATGACTGTATGAATCTTTGATACCTGAGGCCTACTGCTTAATAATGGACACATGTAAGTCAAATAAATCTCTGATGTCACATGTTAAGATCATTTCTGTACAAATCACCCACCTTTTACTTGCTTACACTACCAAGTAACAACATGGAAGGATATGGCAGTCATTCATATTATTACACAATAAACTCCAGGTGCAACACTTACCATGTAAATCCAGCATATGCAACAGCTTTAGTTCAGGGATGACCTTGTCAGATGCAACCAGTACACAACCATTACATGGGTAGGTAAAGGTTGTGAGTGTTGCCTGGCATCAATGTTACTATATATATATATGTGTGTGTGTGTGTGTGTGTGTGTGTGTGTGTGTGTGTGTGTGTGTGTGTGTGTGTGTGTGTGTGTGTGTGTGTGTGTGTGTGTGTGTGTGTGTGTGTGTGTGTGTGTATATATATATATATATATATATATATATATATATATATATATATATGCATAGGATGAAGGTTTCAGACCCTTAGATGGTGCATGAGTGTGCTATGCATTGTCTCTTAGCTAATGCAAGGGCATATTGAGCATGCCTTGGTCTGCCTACACCAACAGCAGCTGCTGGTTCCCCCTCTAACTCCTCAACTGTGTGTGTCTCTGGTGACCTTGCCATTACTGGTGGGATGTGTGCCCATTCCCCTTGTTGATCCTGCTGAAGCTGTTTTCTCAGGATGATGTTGTGTAGCATGGCACATACTGTGAATATTTCAGTACATGTACATGGATTGTACTGCAGGCCTCCCCCAGATGTAGCTAGGCACCGGAACCATGACCTCTATAATATTTCTGGTTTGATCATGTGCCTCATCATGGCATTCTTCAGCAGGTGTGTGTGCACTTCTGATGGGTGTGCATTCCCCAGTAATTGATCCTTTGGGATATCCCCCTAGTGAACATCTGATACAGCGGGGGGGGGGGTGCCAGATATGTGAATCATGGTAACTGCCTCAGCTGCCAGCACACATGTTCAGCATGATTCCTTTGGTATTATACACAACTTGGCAGTTAATAGTGTGGAGGCCCTTTCTATTTATGTAGAGCCTTCCCTGTTCCCCAGGTGGTGCCTTAATTTCTACATGTGTGCAATCTTTGGCACCCAATACTTCAGAGTAGTGTGCTACAGGGTAGAACTCCTACATATTTCTGCCCCTACCATCAGGAGTACAGGGAAAATATATGTGGTCATTAGCATGTTGGAGCATAGCATTCAGGAATTTATGGAGGTCCTGGATCCTAATGCCTGTAACACCTCCAGCATGTCCCCTGTTGATCTCTGAAAGGTACCTATAGCTAAAATTCTAAGCGCTACACTGGGATGGGTTCCTCTCGGTTTGCCCTGGCTCTAAGTTGAGAAAGACAGAGGCAGCAGAGTTCCTGTAGTGTGTTTCTAGCCACCCTGTGGCACTCTACAATTCCCATATAATGTAGACTGCGATAAATTAACCAGGGTCTGAAAACTCTTCTCCTTCTTGGCCTTGGTCTGTTAGCAACAGCATAGACTTCAGTCTGTTGCATATACACATGAATTAAAGCAACAGCAGCCCCTAACATTGTTTCTGTGTAGACTCCTTTCCGTGGCTGTATTCCAATAGGTTTTGGAATTTGCAGGTAAAACCAGCACTGAGTCTACACAGTTGCTTTGTAGCTTGTTGAATAGCTCCTCCATCTTGGATTGGTTGATTAGCATACAATTCAGCTGCTTATGCTGTAATTTGCATGCCACAGTGTTTACTTTGTTTGCATGGCTCTGCATACCTCTACACACCATGTGGAACCACTTACTGAATCCAAAACGGCGAGCTACTGTGTGCACATCATGGCGTGACACACACACAGTGTAAACAGACCATGTAGGCTTTATTGAATCTGGCAACATTTTTACTTTGCATTTATAATACAGTACTCATCTGGCTCGTTGCAACTGTCTTAAGAGTTACAGAACAACCTTTCAAAACAGTAGTAATTTTCCCAACTCTGGCCCCAAATCTTAGAGATGAAAATTTTACAATAATGACTCCTTGCTATTCAAAAATGTGTATACTGATTGGACAGTCCAACCAGTGTGCCTGTTTGAAATTGAACATATACCAAGAGAAAAAAGTCTGGCCATTTAAGTATTCTTGAGAAACCAGACTTTCCATTGATATATGCTTGATTACCTACACTTAACATATTTTATGAGAGATCCTAGAAAATGAGGAAATACAGATATGTTTTACTTGGCAACTGCCCACCCATTTACAGAATGTGTCTGATTTTCCTCATGTTTATGCTGTCCTTACTATGTTTTAACATGTACAAGCATTGCTCTTCTCATAACTCCATGACAGAACATAACCTGGCAACAAATACCACGTTAATCGGTGCTGGGGCCCCTATTGTTTGGAATCTCAGAATTACAGAAAAAATAAAAGGTCTGTGGCTGACAAAGTTTGCTGATGACTGCAAACTGGGAGCAGGTATGGAGTCCCCAAATGATGTCAACATTCTGCAAGAAGAACTTTCGCAAACCAATGATTGGATTGTGTCCATGGTGGTAAGGAAGGCATTCTATGTTCCTCAACTCATAAGCAAGGGCATAGCTTCCAGAACAAAAGAGGTTGTAACCCCCCTGTACTCTTTCCTCATCAGGCCAATAATAGAGTACAATGCTCTCTTTGGTATATACCTATGCAGGCACCTGCAGCAACTGGAGAGACCTCAAAGGTTCCTCACAAAGAAAATTCAGGGTCTTCAGCATATGTCTTACGTGGACAGACTGCAAGCATTATCACTATACTCTGTATCGTATATACTACTCAGAGGTGACCTGTGCCTTGCATACAAGGCAACTTCTGATTCTTACTTAATGGAAATGCTGCACATTTGTAAGTCAAATGGTACACAATTCACTCACTCTAGGGACCTTAACCTAGCATGACACCAACAGGACTTGCTGGAGATACAGATGTGTCTCCCAGAGGTTGCCTTTCCTCTGGAATAAACTTCCAATACAGATTAAACAGAGCCCCTCATTAACCCTTTTTAGGTGTAACTTGGATAACTGGATGGAAAACCACAAATTCACATCAAGGAGTCGGTGCTGATTTAGATCAGCTTATAACATAGACTATATCTCTAGACCCTTAAGGGAACAAGTGTTGAACTTGGCTAAGCTTATAAGGGCCCTAGGGCCATTAGCCTAGTAACCTCCTATAAACCTATGAACTTATAAAAAAAATGATAGTGAGAGTGCTACAGAGTCCCTGTCTTCCCTATTCTGCCTCTTATATTAAAATTATGTACTGTGAAAGAATGCAGACATATCATACGCATGCACAGTACATCAGCTTTCAAGAGAAAAGGTGGAAGAACACCAAAGTTCCATCATACAATCACATTATTAAAAAAGTAAGTAATCTCTTTCTTAAATAAAGTAATTGCATAAAAGCAACAAAAAATACACTGAACCCACAAATATTGCCAACATTCCGGCTGACAGGTTCAGTGCAAATTTCTCCCCTCCCTCACCCCCAAAAGAAGAAATACTTATCCCAGCTGAATGTAATCTCCCTGTCATCTCAGATGTCCAGGTGAGAGCCGCCCTCAGCAAAGCTAAAAACACAGCATCAATGGGACCTGTCGGTATCCCGGGTTGCTTGCTACGTGAACTCCAAGAGGAGCTAAACCCGCACATAAAAATGCTATTTAACCTTAGCCTTACTACAGGATATGTACCTGAACACTGGCATACAGCAACAGTGGTCCCACTCCACAAAGGGGGTACCTCTACAGACTCTGGGAACTACCGCCCCATAAGCTTAACCAGCCTGGTCTGCAAAACTATGGAAAGAATCATTATGAAACTCATAAACAGAGACATTGGAGACCTACAGACACTTGACCCCACCCAGTTCAGCTTTGTAAAGGGCGGATCCTGCCTTTTGAACCTGGTTGACTTTTTCGAAACAGTCACTAGAGCCATTGACGAGGGCAAAGCAGTCCATACAGCCTACCTGGACTTGGCTAAGGCCTTAGACACAATACCCCACTCAGGCATCATAGATAAGCTCAACAGCTTAAATGTAAACCCTTATGTCACTAAGATGGGTTGCAAACTGGCTAAAGGACAGAACCCATAAAGTTAAAATCGCTGGGGCAATGTCAAACTCAAAGCCAGTCACAAGTGGTGTCCCACAGGGATCTGTCCTGGGACACCTTTTATTCAGCATTTGTTTCTCAAATGTTAAAGCAAACATGGGAGGGTTTTGGCTGACAAAGTTCGCAGGTGACTGCAAACTAGGCGCCATAGTCGACACACCAGCGGACACATACATCCTACAAAAAGGCCTCACAGAAACGGGCAACTGGTGCCGGAGTCATGGCCTTAAACTAAATGCCAAAAAATGTATAGTCATCCCCTTTGGGAAAAACAAAGTACCCACAAATTATCACATAGACAGCAACCCACTGAGTACGGAAAAAGTAATCAGAGACCTAGGGACCCAAGTCGACAGCGACCTCTCATTTGACACCCACGTTGCCAAAGTGGTTAGAAAGACATTCTACCTTGCACACCTTATCATGAAGGGATTCACATCCAGATCCAAGGATGTCATTGTACCCCTATACTCCTCCCTCATCAGACCCATGATTGAGTACAATGCCCCATTTGGTATGTACCTCACCCGGCATTTGCAACAGCTGGAGAGACCACAAAAGTACCTCACCAAGAGGATCAAGGATCTCCAACATATGTCTTATTCTGCCAGACTAAAGAAACTCCAGCTCTATTCAGTAGCATACCACCTGCTCAGAGGTGATCTCTGCCTGACGTACAAGGTCATGTCCAATCAGGAACTGATGGACATGCTCCACCTCAAAAAATCCAAATCCATCAGAACCACGAGAGCTAAAGACTTAAACCTCGGCACAAGTATGAATAGGACATGCTGGAGGGATAGATTCATAACCCAGAGGCTTCCCATGCTCTGGAACAAGATCCCAGTTCATGTTAGGCAGAGCCCCTCACTGACTCTCTTCAAGAGAAATCTTGATGAGTGGATGAGAGATTGTAAGTTTACCCCAGGGGTCACATCTGTGTCACTACTAGACAGGGGCACAGTAAACTTATTCTATTATATAAGGGGACCTTCACTGTGTCACTACTAGACAGAGGCACAGTATTCTAAATCTATTCTGTGCATTTTTGTACCATTTCATGGGGTGGCAAAAGCCACATCACTATGGCTAGGCTTACAAATGCCCCAGGGCAGATAGCCTAGTACTAAACTATGAAACTATGAAATAATCCACTCCTGTTTTGGGGTATATCAGGATTTACCCACGGTTGGCTTTGTTCAATCACTGGGGCTTCACATTCATGACCAAACAAAACCGACTGTGGATAAATCCTGATATACCCATGCATACTCATGGATTATTGCTTAAATGCAAGACTTTCTCCAAACTGTCTGTCTTTACACAGTTCATAAACGTCTTCCCAATACCACACTGAGCCATCTACACACACACACACACACACACACACACACACACACACACACACACACACACACACACACACCCGCACACACATGCACACACACAAACACACACGCACACATGCACACATGCGCACACATGTGCACACACATGTGCACACACACACACACACACAAACACACATGCACACATGCGCACACATGTGCACACACACACGTGCGCACACACACGCACGCACACACACGCACACACACACACTCACGCGCTCGTGCTCACAGAAGCACATAGTAACCAAGTCCAGCTCAGGCTAACACTCTTTGAGCCCTGCTTAAATGGAATCCCCTTTTTTATGGCAGCACAAAATGCTGAATTACTTATACAAACTCATGCTTACACAGAGTGACACTATTTGTGCATTCTTAAGGCCAGCTCATTTCATGATATCTGCAGTCCTATCAAAAGGAACCTCCTTTATTATGGTAGTACAGGCCAAGTACATTTAAGTGGCTCAAGACTAGCATATCTGCACTCGCACAATTTGTCTTATATTTTGTTTTAAACACATATTGAAGTAGAGGGTAGGTAAGGATTGCACAGCTGCCAGCAGACAGTATCTCCATAGTAATCAACTGAAAGCAGTTGCCTCAAGAGCTACAGTATATCAGAGTCATTGCCCCTGAAGGAAGTAGATTCCTAACCTATGGATGTAGACAGGACTATGGAGAGGAGTTTCAAACGAGCTATGAATGCAGCTTGGGGACACCCCGAATAGTGAAATTTGGAAAGTATCCCTAAAGCCCAGAAGGTATAAGAACAGTGGTACTGTGGGTTAGAGACTGGGGAAATTACACAATCTCCCTGCCTGGCTGCATACGTGAAAAGAAAATTAAAGTCTAGCAACTAATTTTGACATAAACCAGTATACTTAATAAGAAGGAAAGCTCATGGCACAATATCTGTGAAAAGTTTCAGTTGTAAACATACTTATTTTGCTTTTTTTTTTGTTATCGCCCTTATTGGTTAATAGGTTCATACGAGATCACTAAGCTAACAACTTAAGAGCCCTTAAAAGCCTAGCTAGTATAAACTGATTTTACTCAATATGTGGCCCTTAGGAGCAAGACGATGGCATAGGTTTGTGCATATGCCTTGAGTATTTTACAGATTGCCCCATCTATAAGGGACATAGGTGCTACCGCAGCTATAAATTTGTGATTCCCCATCCATTGATCCAAACTGTATTTGGAAAGTGCTATGGAAGGGTTCTGTCTGGGTAATCTCTGTGAGGCATATCTGTCTCTCCAGTATGTTTTATTTTAGTCACTGACTATGTTTGGATCTCTAGATCGGATGACCCTCATGCTATTTGTCTTGCAGATGTTTAGCAGCTGCATTAGGGATGGATTTGTAAGTGCCTTGTGAGGCATAGGTCACGCCTTAATAGTTTTTAGGAGACAGAGTAAAGGGATAGGACTTTCAGTCTATCCACATCGGACATGTTGCTAACACCCTGTATTTTCTTTGTCAGGAACTTCTGGGGTCACACCAGCTGTTGTAATTGCATAGTCATGTACATGCCAAATGGTGCATTGTACTCAATTATTGGTCTAATGAAGGCTGAGTACAAAGGGACTATACTTTCCTTGAATCTGGATGCTATACCTTTGCTTATAAGCTGTGTCACATAGAAGGACTTCCTCACCACTGTCAACACATGGCAGTCAAAATTCAGGTTGCTATCTATCTGTGCACTGAGATCTCTCACCTCTGAGTCTACAGTTAGGGGCATGCTATTATTGTTGCAATTTTCAGGGGTCTTTGGCTTCTCAAAGGGTATGATAATGTATTTTTTCACATTTAGTTTTAGGCCATGGTTCTGGCACCAATCATTTGTATGATTTAGACCCACTTGAAATATATCTATATCACTAGGTGATTGATGATTACCCCCTGTTGTCAAATGTTGTCATTCAAAAGCCTTCCATGTTGGTCTTGACTTCAGAGAAGTATATTCCTAACAGAAGTGGTCCCAGCACTGAGCCCTGTGGCACACCGCTAGTAACTGGCCTCTTGCCGGATCTGGATTCACCCACTTTAACCACGTGTCCTGTCCATGAGCCAGTTGGCTATCTGTCTGGAGATGTAGGGCTTTATGCCCAATTTTGTGAGTGTATTTATAATATATGAGTGTGGAATTGTGTAAAATGCCTTGGCCAGGTCACGGTAGGTGGTATGCATTGTTTTACCCTCATCCATGGCCCTAGTGACTTTTTCAAAAAGTCCATCAGATTTAGTAGGCATGACCTGCCTTTAACAAAGCCAAATTGGGTTGGGACCAGGATTTGGATGTTTCCTATGTCATTATTTATCATGTCCATGATTATTCTTTCCATGGCCTTACATATAAGACTAGTCAAACTTATGGTCCGTAATTGCCCGGGTCAGTTGTCGGTCCTCCTTTGTGCAGAGGGATGACTGTTGCTGTCCTCCACCCTATCAGGACAAAGCCACTCTGGAGGCTGTGGTTAAATACAGATCCCAAATGGCCTGATAGGTTGTGAGTCAAGCTGTTTAAGAAATGACCTGGTATATCATCAGGCCCCACTGAAGCCAATGTTTTAGCTTTAGAGAGCACAATGGCAACCTGTTCTTTAGTGATAATTGGAGGGGGGGTGTAGGGTATTTCTTGGGGGAGAACTGGGGGTGATGGGTAAGTGAAATTTGAGATGAATTTATCAACCAGCAGATTTGCTATACCTTTTTGCTGAGTATAAGTGATGCTGTCCACAACTAATTCTTTACATTGCTGGGTGTTGCCCTTAAGAATCCAAATGTAACTGAAAAATGCTTTATGGTTATCTTTAGCTTTGGGGGCTATTTTTGCCTCAAAGTTTGCTTTAAGAGTCCTGATTAATTCCCTGATTTACTTGTTTAGAATAGTGAGGGACTTTTTGTTCTGTTGTGTACATTCCCTCTTACTTCTTGATAGGATTTTCTTTCTTTTTTGTATGTCCTAATAATATCATGGGTCTACCAGGGTGGATTGTTTTTGTGATCTGACCAGGGCTTATTTTGGTCTGGTACTGCCATTTCTGTGCAGTTGTTTGTATAGTCATACAGGGATTTTGTGTACACCTCTGCATAGGCTTCTGTGTTTTTGTGGTTTGGGAGAAACTGAAAACTAGCTGTGTCGTTACTTAATAGAAGGTAGTTTACCTTAGAAACATTCTTGAGGTTTTTGGAGTTACATAGGGATCTAGTTTTACCTTTATTTCAAGGGACATGGCTTTTTGAACTGATCTTACCAGTGAAGACATCACACCTCAGGGGATGCAGCACTCACCCATATTTGTGAGTACCAGATCTAGGATATCTGTACACCTAGTGAGGGTGAAGACTAATTGCTTCAGAGCATTTGTGTTTACAAAGTCAAGAAATCTTTGGGTCTGCATGTTCATGGCTGTGAATGTCTCACAATTAATGGAGAGATAGTTAAAAATCACCCATGAGAATGGTATTTATCTGGATGGTGAGTGATTCTTGTAACTTCATGTATGATGCATGAGTTTCCAGGTTCATGGACAGTAATGGATTTTTCTCATGGTTAGTTTGACTTGGAGTAGCTCAAGCATGTCATATTTCTGACCAGCTTTGAGGTATGCTTATCCTTTATGTCGATAAATACACCACTGTGTTTTGTTCTTTCATGTTCAGCGGGTTATTAGAATATATCAAAGACATTATAGCCACGCACAGCCAGAGTGCTTTCCATGGGTTTGAACTAAGTTTCAATAACTGCACAGATGTCAACATTCTCCAGAGTGAGGACTGCTTTTAGGGAGTGGAATTTATTGTTGAAACTCTTAACATTGAACAGTAATACCTTTAGCTTGCTCTGAGTACCCTTTGCTATGTTGGAAGGTTTGTCTGCTCGGCAATGCCTAAAAAAGGCACTATGGGGGTGGATAATGTTTTGGACAATATCTGAAAGCCTAGAGGTGACAGGTGAAGACCATCCCTGACAAAGCAGTGTGGCCTGTCAACCATGTCCTTCAAGGCTGACAAGTATTGCACCCCTGCAGAATGATACCAGTAGTTAAGCCAGTTGTTAAAGTCAATTATTTTCTTTTGGCGGATGTTTATTTTCTTTTGATATTGTGGCATCATCCTTGGAGACAGTAGAATGCTGCCCAGTGCTAGCCTCATACCTGCTTGTGACACATATTCTGAAAATTCAATCATGTCTATCTTCTTATAGTCCAAGAAGGTATGTTTCAGGTCATTCATATCCATATGTACTATGACAGAGTCATACTGGTATTGGGGGGTAAGTGACCTAAGTGCTTGCATGATCTGGTGGATCCTAACCTCTGACAGGCAACTTACTGCCATCTTATCCATCCTGGTAAGAGGGACATCAGTGTGTGTCACAATGGAGTCTCCTATGACTAAAATATTGGGTTGTGGGGTGTTTCATCTTATGGGCTTGGTTGCTGAGACACAATGAGATATGGCTTTATGTGCTGTGATAAGCATTGTCTTGTTTGTGTGTATGCAGAGTTTCTGAGGATTGCATCTGAAATGCCTTTGAGGTTTAGATAAATTACATGCGAGCACTTCCACATATGTGGGTCTATGTGTGTGGTCCTTTGTGGGTGTGGTGATCGGTGTGTGTGTGTGTGTGTGTGTGTGTGTGTGTGTGTGTGTGTGTGTGTGTGTGTGTGTGTGTGTGTGTGTGTGTGTGTCACTGACAACCTGTTTGTTGCTTTTTGTGTCTGTATGTGAGAGTCTGGCTTTCAATGTCAATGTGTAACTACATCTCTCACATACTGTATTTGTCTGTCTGAGAATTTAATGGTTGTCAATGTATATATGCAATTTCTGCAGTGCCTCAAGATGCCCATGTTCACCAAACTAGATGCAGAGATAGCAGGTAAGATGGGTGCTTACTTTGGTGTAATCCACAGCTAACCAATCCAGCAAAGCTGCCCAGTGCCCAAACCAGATGCTCTTTGACAGCAATAGTCCTGGGGTGCTGAAATAACATAATGAATACCTAAATAGTCCTAACTAAATGCATTTATGCTGCTCACCATGCAAAATAGCTGCCCCATAAATAGTGAGGGAGTGAGGTAAAGTTTTGAGGTAGCTTTTATAAAGAAATTACATCTTCTTGTAATTGTATATATGCAAGTCACCATTAACCACTGCTGCATGAAGAGCAGCTTCACGCATATGTGAGGCTTATATACGATCAGAAAAAAACAAGTTTTGCACTAACTCTGCCCTAAGGCCAATCAGGTAAGCACACAATGAGTTTTCTACCAGCAATTCCCAGATCAGGTAGGTGAAATCCGCCTATTCTGCCACAAGAGTGCAGACTTTGACCCTCTTAAAGTAAAATGATTGGTTTGGAGCCCCATTGTTAAGGAACAACAAATAGATGCCTAATACTAGCTTACTAGCTAAAAAAAATCACTGGATACAATGTATTTAAATGCAAAACAGCAGCCCTTACAGCACTTAGAAAATGCAACTTTTAAACTTTAAAGAAGTGCAAAAAGCAATAAATAGCACAGAATTATTTCACAGTATAATGAAAACAATTAAAGCAAGTGGAAATGATAATTAGTTTTGTTTGTTTTGCCATTTATTACAGGAAGCTAAATATTTCCAATGTCCTTGTAAATTAATCTCATCTACAGCACACTCAGCACTTACAGACTGGGTAACATTTTGCAAACACTCGCGGTAGTGGTGCTGCGGTAGCGTTGTCGCCTCACAGCAAGACGTTGTCGCGTTCAATTCTTAGTTAGAGCGTCTTCTGTGTGGAGGCATGCATGAATGGGCGTGCCTTCATTGAAGGTTGTGCATCAGGGCTGGTAACTCGGCACATAAACATCCACTACCAAACATTATCGGACCGGAGTTCCGCTGTGGCGACCCCTAACCGGGATAAGCCAAAAGAAACAACAACAACAGCTTCTGTGATAGCAAAGACTGAAAAATGCTACTATATATATTTATCTATGTGTATCTATATTTATATGTTCTTCAATTCTCTGCACCACCTTATAAATGGGTGCCAAGCCTAACCCTAACACTTCATACTCCTCCAACCCTGGCCTTACCTTAACAAAAATCCTTCTTGTAACACTGCCAGTATTCAGATGGGTTTTAGGCTAATATTAGGAAGGGAAATAGTTTTCCTTTCTCAATATTTTGCAGTTTATTATTTGCTGTGTTCAATTTTCTGTATGACAATGTTTTCACTTCCACAGTAAGTACATTTGATCATGTAGAATAGAACTTGATATATATACAGATACAAGTGTCTCATCAAACATTGAACACTCACAATAGTGAACAATGAAAGAACAAACACTTTAGATCTAATCTAAAATGATTGAAAACAACAAAAATTAAAAGCTATTTTTTTGCAGGGGGCAAGCCCACCTGTACACTCTATACCTGCTGCTAATTATATATACCATCTCCAAGATCACATAACAGCAAGGTAAGGACAAATTCCCTTAACTCACTGTACCATGATTCCCATACAAAGGCTGCTGGCAAAAATTCTATTGAAAACATTTGTCCATATGAGCCCTCACTGTTATTCTCAATCTGAAAAGCTTTTCTCATATGAACATTCACTGTTTTGACCTGCAACCATAGATATATAGTTATATATTATATATGTATATATAATATGCATGTGTGTATGTGTGTGTGTGTCTCTCTCTCTCTCACTCTGACAGATGGACAGAGAATGAGAGAGAGAGAGAGAAAGAAGCAAAGCAGTCTAATAAGTGAAATGATCTAAGTTGGACTTGTATGATAGTTTTTTACTATTTAGTTTCAGTGTGTAATAGTGTTCTGCCAAGAAATAATCTGCAACAGGTGTGTAGGCTCTAAAGGAATTTGCTCCCAGATTGCAAGATTTGGTCGTGAGTTTAAAGCCATACTAACAATATGCCCTGACTAGCCTCTCCATCACAATCCCCCTTGACAAGGATTGCTATGGTTATATAGTGGCTTTTTAGTACTAAAATACAACCCTCTGCTTTCTTTAATGTATTTGTAGTGTGTTATGTCAAAAGCAAAGTTCAGACTCCAGGTGTCCCCAACTGATTTTGTGGTTTGCGCTTTCTGTCAGAAAGCTAAGTCCAATTTGCTTCACTACTGATTAAATTTTGAAAAATTTTTGATGAGTGATATAATTCTAATTATGTTTGCGACAATTTAACCCTAACAAATCTCAGAATGTGTACCCC
Source organism: Protopterus annectens (assembly GCF_019279795.1). Classification (NCBI taxonomy): domain Eukaryota; kingdom Metazoa; phylum Chordata; order Ceratodontiformes; family Protopteridae; genus Protopterus; species Protopterus annectens. The sequence continues at coordinate 613,146,094 of NC_056727.1, read as the reverse complement.
AAATTCTATACTGACAACTCACTTTAATCAGGTCATAAACTGGTTATAAATATTACTCTAGTCAAATAATATGTTACTGAATTTGGGATTATCTTTGTTAAGGTCTATAGTAGTCCATATTAATGTGTGATGCACACTTTCTAGAGCTTGCACTTTGGTGGAAGTCAGCTTCATAATCTGCATTGCAGGAATGCACTGCATCAGACAATAATTTGAGAAGCTGTTTGGCTTGGACTGCAGTTGATGCAACTTGAATTTGTAAATTATCCTCATGTTTACAGGTGCATCCTAGAATAAAGTGCCGCATGACATAAAAAGTCAGCTGTATTAGAAATTGTGCTGATTTCTTTTTGTGCAGTGCAACCTGTACCAGCGCAAATCAGCAAAGATGACTGTTCATCATCACTGCTGTCTGTAGGGCCTTACATTTTCTTACCTCTAACCTGACAAAATGAGTTGTACATCATAGCTGCTGCACTTACACAAAATGTACAGAATTCAAGATCTCTGCCTATGGGTGCTCCTTAAGTTGTACACTGATATAGATGCAGTATACACTTAGGTTGTTGAAACCTGCATGAAACAGCAAGCATGATCATTTGAAAAAATTAGTACATCCTGTACAAGGCATCTGTAAAAACTGCTGTATAGTGCAGACAATGTAGCCTGCTCGGAAAATAAGACCCACTGTACTAGTACTTATTGCTTTCCATATTTTGACCTTAGAGACATAACCATTAACCGACTGTCATCATAGACATATAGTTCTTTCTGTTGTGGAATTTCTCACCCCTACTTCACCAATATCACTGACAATCACAACCAAAAATACCTGGCTTCTGCAAGTCTATAGAATGATTCTACCCATGTAAGTTAGACTCACTACTACACTCTAAGGTGGTATTTTTTTCTGTTTTCTTCTATGACTTTTCAATCTCATTTTCCTTTTTCAAAACTGCATTCTAAAGCTGTGCTTCTCATTTGCTTCTTTTCTATGAGTTTTCAGTCTAGCTTTCCTTTTTGATAAACAGGATGTGCTCTGAGAAATCGCAATACCTGCATGTAAGGAAATCAGACAACAGTGTTTAAAACTGTATATAACAGCAGAGTCTGTGGAAGATAGAACACAAATAATACACTGCATCATGAATCACACCACTAATTAAGTAATAGGAAAACCCCAAAAGGAAAAGAAGACAGAACATCACCCTTTTCCGCTTATGTATCAAGTTGCAGCCACAATCCACATAACATACGCATTCCGTCATCCATAAGAAACATGAATTCAGTTACCCCAAGAGACAAACAGGATGTGGGTCAGATAGTGAACTGCCATCTGAAAACAAACTGAAGGCATACATAAATCTTTCCCTGTCTTATAAATAATACTCGACAAGCTAAAACCTGAATTTCTTGAGTTTAGGTGGCAACTTTTAGAATACAAGTCTTAACTTTATTGCAGTTCTACCTCTGATGAATTGACTGTTGTGTGTATGGTAAAACAAACCTCAGTATCAATAAAATGACTGCTTTATAGTCTTTAATTAGGAATAGATTGCTTTATATCATCTGGATGCTTCTTGCATACCTAGTTTTGACTCCCACTACCTCAGTGCATTATGTGAATATGTACAGATAACTAAGCCATCTACTATTTCTGGATTGCCTCTGAAAACAGCACATATTGTAAGTACTATTTAATCAGTTGTCAGATGATACATAAGTACTTTCCATGATGTTGTTCAACAAAACAGCCGAATGCATAGCTTACTGATAAACAATTGCCTGCACAATAAATGAAATATTGGCATGTTTGCTGTGGACAAACTTGGAAGATTAGGAAATACAAGTAATCATGTCATATCAGTGGCATATTAGCTTAACAAATGCATCATATTCTATGAGTATACCTGTCAGCTTCTTTACTTAAGAATTCTAGACAAAGCCAAAAATAATTGGAGAACAAATGTCCAAACTCAGAGACAGGTGAAGGGTGCATCTGTCTGTGTAACACTATAGATAACGACAGTCACACAGTGATGAGCATTGTTTAGTAACAGCACTTACTTATCAGGTTCTAGCCCAATATTCAAGTCTATGATGCTGTTTTGGTTTTCTGGTTCTTCAGATTAAAAGTTCCATTGAACATGTTCATTTCTTCTAAGTAGATTAAAGAATTTTTCAAAGGAAGACTCTTATTTAGAACCTTTTGTAAGAAAAATAAATGAGTACCCACATGTTAGTCAGTATATTTGTAAGTTTCCCCCTGCCAATGTGTACACACACACACACACACACACACACACATACACACACACACACAAACGCACACACACACACACACACACACACACACACACACACACACACACACACACACACACACACACACACACACACACACACACACACACACACACACACACACACACACACACACACACACACACACACACATGGAACAAAAAGCCCAGACCTCAGGTTTGTCCCCTCACCTCATATAATTACTTTGAACACTCTCCATGATTGTACATCAAAAAGATCTAAGAACAAAGTAGGTAGAAAATTATTAATTGATAAAGCACTATATGGCCATTTTTACGACTCATGACAGCAAATGTCTGGGTCATAGGTGTAAGAGTAGTTCCATATTATAATGGATTTATAGTTTTCTTTACTGAGTTTAAGTGGTTTCTTTCTTTTTGGGTATTTCTTTTTCAGTTGTGTAAGCTTGTGGATCTTACTAAACTTATGGGCCATGAGACCTAAGGGAGGTTGCACCACATCTCCGAAATTACTAGTGGGAAACTAACAATGTCCCTCATTAAGTAGATTTTTCTCCTACATATCCCTGATGAAAATTTGTAATTACTCATCCAGTCACCCAGAGTGGACCTAAAAGTTGCAAATAATGTTTGTTTATTACTTCAGTTGTTGATCTCAGCTTTTTTATAATGTTTTTACTGTTATTTAAGGAGTACACTAGGTTTTATAAATATGTATGAAGTTTCTGTTTTTCATTTATTGGTTTATTGTAGTATATAGAGTATATCTACTACAGGTGACCCAGACTCAGGTGCTTGAAGACCATGGTCTCAAAGCCAAGTACTCATACTGGCTACTGCTTACACTCAAACTCAACTACATGTTCAGTCAAGGTGCGGCAGCTATTCAGAAAGAGAGTAGAGCTACCACACATCACCTGACTTCATGTTCAAGCTGAAGTGTAGCCTAGGAAACACCTATGAAACAATAAACTATGAATCCATGAGACAGTTAGGGTTAGGTAAGTGGGAATTTAGGGTTAGAGTTAGGGATCTGAGGCATTCCTTCACAGTGACCGAAATCAGAGTAGAAAACTTTAGAAATGGATAAAAAAATCTATATATTACAGTATGCCTTTCCACCCTTTCAACTAATATCCAGGGTACTTCTGAAGATTCAGAAGGAATCCTCCAAGATCATTGTGATGAGCCCCTTCTGGCTCAGGAAACCATGGTTCTCCCTTCCTTTGGAAATTGCCAGGGGCAATTATCAAACATTTCCTCACAAAATAGATCTACTCCCAAAAGTATAGGGATATTTGATACACCCCAACATCGACCATCTTCAGTTCACTTTATGGATTATAGGAACTTAATTCCTTTTAAGCACCTGTTTCTGAGGATGTGTAGCAGGTACTAATGGAGGCAAGAAAATCTGGTACTAGAAAGTCATTTATTAGCAAAGGAAAATGTTTTATAGTTGGTGCCAACAACATAACCAGCACCCATTCAGGGCTAGTTGCTCTCTGGTTTTACAATATTTGCATGAGTTACTATCCTATGGCCTTTCTTATTCCTCTGTTAAGGCTCATTTATTGACCATTTCAGCATGTCTACCCATGGATCCTTCTCTTTCAAGGCAGTCTTGAAAGGGATTTTGCATAAGAGGCTTCCAAGCAAACCGGTGACCCCTTCTTGGGATTTTAAGTTTGTGCTATAGAAGCTAACACTTGTTCCATTTGAACCAGCTAATCTGGGTAACTTGATGTTTTAACATGGAAAACAGTTTTACTGATTCCTATGGCATCTGCAAGAAAGGTATCTGAACTGCAAGTTCTTACGCTGAGTCAACTATGCTTCATTTTCCTTAGGGACAGGGTTTCTGTGAGAACTAATCCTTCTGTTATGCCTTAAGTGGTATCTGAGTTTAGTTTCAGCCAGACTATCCATCTCCCCATTTTCTTTACTGAACATAAAAATGAGGGAGAAAGGATACTCCATATCTTGGATGTCCACAGACAACTCAGGTATTTTCTTGACAGAAATAAATCTTTCAGATCTTTACATCAATTGTTTATTTCTTGTTAAGGCAAAGGAGAAAGGACAACCTGCGTCAAACAAACTATTTCCAAATGGTTGTCCAAGGCTATTACCTTTTGTTATACTCACCATGACAAATCTATTCCAGGCAGGGTCAAGGTCCACTTTACCAGGGTCTTGGCTTAATCTATAGCATTTTTGGAAATTATTGGATTCTAGAAGTGTTCTAGAGGCTGCTACTTGGTCCTTTGTACATACTTTTACAATAAACTTCAAGCTTGATTCCTTCTCTAGGTCTAGATTAAGCTTTACTAGGACCATACTGAAAGAGCTCCTGGGATCTTCTCCTTCTATCTCCCAGATATATTTACCTATCATAATCTACCAATATAGCTAAGTAGCAGTGATCAATATGAAGAACATAGTACAGTTGTGTAAGCTGAACTTAATACAATAGTAGATGTTTGAGTGTTCACTGCTGCAGTAGCTACTCCGTCCCTCTATCCCCCTTGTTTTTGGATGTGTGTGTTTTTTATTCCAGGGTGTGGTCATTTATTTTTTGTTATTCTTAGCATTGTCCTTTCAGGGCTCAGACTCCTTCTTTGCTGACAGGAAAACTCTGAAGAGTTTCACACCCAAATTTGCCTTTTAGCCAGCTCAGCTCTAGCTACCTGACAATTTGGGTGCATGGAAGGAGCCCTGAAGTTTTGGAAGCTGTCCAGCTGTTATATCCTTGACAAGATAAAACCCATATAGTTAAGGCTACTGCAGCAGCAATCATACAAATATCTGCTATTATGGTAAGTTCATATTACACAACTGCACTTTACCAATGGCAGTGTTGTGGTAGGAGCAATAGGTAAAATTCTGCCAGTGTTTGCTACTAGGCACTATTGCATATTTTTTATTTAAAAAAAGGTTAATATGCTGAACATCTTCACAGGTTAAGTCCACCATTTTCTGCAAGCAGATTTATTGTGAAAGACAATGCTAGAAATATTATGACAGCAATATGCATGGGAGACATAGCCCAATTATCACGTTTTGGACACTTCTACCTTTGGTGATGACAGACTTCATCAGTCAGAATTAACTGTGTGGAACTCTGTGCCTACTTATATTTTCAAAATCAAGTAAAAGCCAGGATGTCTTGATACAAAGCAGATTATGAATCCCTTCAAAGCTAGATGACCCAGACGGGTGTTATTTCTTTTGCTTTTTCTCTTCAGTCCTAGCACACATGTACAAGCCATAGCAAGTACTTAACAACTATCATCAGACTTCTCCTAGCAGTAGCTACCGCTGTCTCTTGTTGTCTCATAAGTGCCTGCCTCTGATGCCAGGCACCTGCCTGGGAACTGTCCCTGACCTTCAAGTTGCAGGATGGAGACCAAAAGTAAATATTTAAGCCATGGCTGAATGATCAGTATCACCAGATGGTCTTTACTACATTTGTTAGAAGTCGATGCATTTGCTTGAATATCCCAACAGCTGAGAAAGATAAACTGCCATTGCCAGAGTTATTATTATATGTCTAATATTACAAACATGGTTTAAGGTTTTGCAAGATGACAGAGTATCAGAGGCAGAAATATTTGTGAGAGGATTGGGGATAAAAAAAAAAGTTTATGAACTGGCAGCCTGATTCTCAGACTAGAATATCATTTTATTGCCTTTTTTCCTGTCTTGGACAGTACAAAGGTTATACGTAGTTAAAATGAGTATGCCAGCCTACTAGTGTCTGCCAATACAGATGAGCAAAAGGGGGTGATTTAAAGTGTACCAAGCATGGCTTTCTGGATGCATCTTGGGTTAAAGCTTGCTTCTGATAAGTTATAAATATAATTTAGCTTAAGTTCAGGGGATGACTATTTATTTATTTGTTTTATTTATTTGAAATTTGTTTACCAGGAAAGCCCAACTGGGTATGAGCCCATTTTCAGTGGAGGCCTAGGAAGAAAAGCTCCATAGGACAATTTAAACAGAATTATACATCAACATTGGTTACAAAGACTAAACCAATCACACAGGAGTAGAATTTGTGGACACAATAAAAAAAGAAAATACAAAGCAAGCAATAAAGTTGAACATATATTGTATAGAAGATAGAAAAGAGTTTCTAATATGTTACATAGTAATGCATGAAAATATATTACAGAATAAGTAATAAGTCATAAAAACTATAAACACTTTCTGGCAAGAGACATAGGTCATAAATTTCAATCACAATTTCTGGGATAGATAAAGATTAGTGTAAGAATAGAGAGCAGAAATATTAGAAGGTATTGATATCATTTGCTGTAATTCGGGGGATGGTAGTTGAAATATTTTTTTCTGGATGAAACTGAAACTGTCTGACAGGAACTAATAAACCATTTTATATACTATAAGGAAATGTCTAATTGTCTTCAAGGTCAGTGCCAAGTTCAAAAAGATTTTTAATGACTGAAAGCAAACATAGATTTATTTGCTTGGAATCTTCTCAGATCTTATTTAAATGTTTGTTTCCTCTGTTTTGTAACTTTACTCATTTCCTATCAGGTAAAAGTATTTCTGCTTTGTTATGGTATTTGCTTATATTATTTATCTCTTGTGTGAAAACTATAATTGGTATATTTCAAAAAAGGAAATAACTTTTGGGCTTGGTTGTCATCTCTTACTGCGGACATATTGAGCACAGCTATATGTTTATACCGTGTATGGACCTATTAAAATAAAAAAAAACTGCTGAAAATCATTGTTAGAGTGCCTGAAGATGAAGAAGTTTTAGAAGCAATTTATGTGTCAATTCCATACCTCAGCTGCACAACTTTAAATGTCTCAGTGTTCAAATTAAAATTAAAATACTAGAATATCAAAATATTTAATATAGCCTTTTTAAAACAACACTCCTAGTTGTTTTAAAATTCAGTGTTGCTGTTTCTATTTCTTCATAAAATAGCAGCAAACCTTCAGTTTCAGATACAAGTGATACATTCAGCTTGAAAAGTGTTTCTATTAGTCCTGAGTATGCCACAGGTGATCCACATTTGAGTAGCAGATAGGGCACTGATGGAGGTGGCCACAAAATAAGGGATGCCGGCATCAAAGCTTGCTCAAGCATCACAAGGGGAGGCTGTTGGTAAAGTTCATATACATGAATTCCATTTAGAAGATCCTGCGATTCAGCCCCCGAACTTAGGCCACAGAAAGCATGAACTTGGCCAGAAAGTGCCCAGTACTGCTCTATCTGAGAATCATGGATGTGCAAAAAGCTGTTACCACAACAGGCCCAGCAGTGGAGATGTTGTATTCTGCTTCCCAACCATAACGAGTTATTAGGAGCATCTGAATTTCTCTAATTTCCCTGGTGCTTACCTCCTTCTTTTAGCAAGCAAGACACTCCAAACAAGGAAGCACCAGATTAGAAAAATAATTTAGCACTTTCATTGCTGATTAATCAAAAGACTTCAAAAATAATAATTTTCATTACAAAATGGTTTACGACGTCATACAAAGAGATACACTTGTTCTAAAACTAGCCAATTACAGTACATTCAAAGTCTCACAGATTTGCTGATCTCATTTTTAAAATACTGTTTAATATTTACAGTGTCACTAAGAACTGGAAACAGGTTAGGCCCTAATTTAAACTGCTAGCACACTTCTTTGATTTCTATAAAGTTATTTACACCTCCTTGAAAAATTACACAACCCATTTGATGTAATACAAAAAAAAAGAAAGAAAGCATCTTAATGCACATAGGCTCCCTGTGATAACTGTTTCTGTGGTTGGCCTCCATGATATACTTCACATGTGTTATAAGAGGCAAGATAAAAACTCCACTGCTGTTACAAGTATAATGAAGTTTTTTTAACAACAGCATATGGGCTGTTGGATATAAATTTCCATTGCTTACAAAACCCACAAGAAGAATAGAGTCCTTCTCACATGTGCAAACCATCAAAAAACTGTGCCAATTTTAAGAAGTTTTCTTCTCATTAGATTAACTGTATTATGTAACTTTACAAGGGGATGTAAATAACTTGCTGGAAGTGAAGAAAAAAAGTCATACTAGAACCTGGTTTGCTATGTTGCTATTATGTCCAAGAACATGAGTCTGAATGATGAGAGGAGAACAAGGCTGTTGCTTTAAATATGATTGTCTAAATGTGTTATACACTTTGTGTATATCGTACAGCTTATTTTGCTTTAAACGCTGCTATTTCTGGTACACGTTCAGGACATTCAAATGACTTAACCTGCAGACTTACATTGAAAATGTGATGAAAACTTAGGGACCACTTTATTTTTGTGTGTGTGGGGTCTGTCCAATGTAGAAGCAAATGTTTTAATTTCATAATTGGAGTTTGAAAATAAGAATAAGGAATTAATTTAGGTTCTTTTATGTTACTTTAAATATGTGTGCCCCAAAGAATTGTGATAGGGAATGACTGAGTTATTAAAAACTCCTTGTGGTTAGTGCTTCTCCTTCAAGGGGTTCAGTTCTTTTGACGTAGGTTGTTTAGCAGGGTCATTCCCCAGGCCATGCATGATGGGAGGTATAGGAACCAAATTCTCAATTACTCTAGAACATCTTCCTCAGACAGAAATAATTAATGTAAATGACTCAGTGGATCCACATTCCAACAGCATGTGTGAAGATTGCCATCGCCTTTACTCAGAATTTATTTCTCCACAAGAAAAGGCTGAAGGTGGTTCACTGAACAGCTGTAAAATTTCTAGAAAATAATTTCTTCAGAGGTATGACTGGAAGAGGAGTTAAGAGGTACCAATAGGGAAAAGTTTTTATTCAAGCCTCTCCCTCAACCTCCACCAGAGGTGCCCAGGGCATCCTTCTCAGGGCCAACCAAATCCCTTCTGGTGAACATATTAAAGAAAGGTGGGTTGCATCTCCCTTCAAAAGAACATTTCTTCTGTAATCTTACTCATTCCAGAAACAAGGTATCAACAGAAACTCAGAACAGGATCACTGCAACCTCAACAAATATATCACAGTATGATAGCTCAGGATGCAACTTTTTCAATTCCTCATTCCCCAACTCCACTAGGAGGCTTGGTCTCCCTAAATATGAAATATATCTACTGGTATGTTCCAGTTTTCAAACCCTGCAGACAGTTCTTTATGTTTCTAGTGGGAGAACATCATTTAAGTTTATTGTCCATCACTTGGTCTGGTAACTCCTTCCAGGATGCCTACGGGAAGACAATCAACAGAGAGAAATTGGATCATTGCCCATCATGACATAATGTACTTTTGGAAGCTCTGTTGGATTTCCATAAAGGAGAGGTTGCTCTTTGCTCAGGAGAGCTGCGGAAGATAGTGACTTTGTTTTAGTAGGTGGCACAGCAAAACGTTTCATCACCATTCAGGACTATGTATCTACAGGCATAATGATAATCTAGAATGCCAGGTTGCATGGGGTAAAAATTTAGAATTATTAAGATGTTTTTGAAATCATTCAGTGCATCCCCTGGACTTAAGGATTCTTATGATCCCCTTCTTGGTCAGCATGATCCCATAGTGGGTTTCAGTAACCCAGAAAATTGTGTGCAGCCTGTTTTATGTTATCTGTTCTAATTAGATTCTGATGACTGATGCATCAAATGTGGTGTGGAGACACACCTAGAGCCTTGAACATTGCAAGATGTCTGGTGGCCATCGGTGACATTGCTCTCTGCATTAATTTAAAGATGATGGTGATTGTCAAACTGGCTATAACAGCACTCAAGAACTATCTAAAGCAAGGTTATGTTTGTGTCCAATGGTTCCCGCTTGTGATGCATATATCCCTGGAGGCAATTCAATGAGTACCAGGGATCACCTCAGATGTTGCATCCATAATGGCAGAGAAATGATAAGATTCTTAAATGATATACATATATGGTGATCCTACTTCTATTATTAAAAGACATTTATGGTAAAATATTGGATGCTTCTACATGCACAGTAAGACGTTGTCCTGTTCGATTCTTAGATAGAGCATATTCTGTGTGGAGACATGCGTGAATGAGTGTACCTTCGTTGAAGGTTGTGCATCAGGGCTGGCAACTCGGCATGGAAAAATCTACTGCCAATCATTAGCAGACCAGAGTTCCGCTGTGGCGACCCCTAACCAGGAGAAGCCGATAGACACAACAACAACAGCAACAACTACATGCATATAGAGCATTTTAGATCAGTGCTTACAGACTAGTTGGTATTACTTACCTTAGTATCTTTCTAAATAAAGCAAATCAAATTAATGCATCTGGGAACAACTACTAGTGTTTCTACCCATTACATGTATTCTTACTAAAATTCAGGGCTCAGTTTAAACATTGAGTGCATTATTACTGTTTCCATCAAATTACTTAGATTTATAATGAAAAGCAGTGCAGGATGCAGCAGCAGAGGATGATCTGATGAGTGTCTAACAGCTTCTGAGAATGCTTTGGAATCAAGAGGTTGTTGGAGAAGGCTTTCTCTTTAGGCGTAGAGTTGTGAGTAGATGTAGTTACAGAATAACTCCTGCATACCTTAATAACTGACAGTTAAGATATAAAAGGGCTGATTTGGTTTAATAAATAAACATTTGTTGGTTATTTATTTGACAAAAGTGGCTGTCATAATCAAAGATTTTTATTCACTGTAGTTTTGTGGTTGTTTTGTTGTATACTTATAGTTTTGCAGATTGTGTGTTGTTATATAAATGTTACTACAACATGATAAAGTTCTGCAGTTCATATATGCAGAGAATTCCAGCCCACCATAAACCAACAGAAACCACTTTTTTTCAACTTGTAGCCTCAAATCTTTCCATGATAGCCTGCTGTTCATGTAGCATTTGCCTTCCATCCATTGCACCACTCTACAGTTTCCTAACCTAAGGCAAAAGAGATGGGTGCGACAAGGTTTAAGCTCTTTCATTTGTCACCATCCATCCACCCACACTCATGAGTCATATCTGACTCCTAATGACTCATTTGCAGCCACCACCATCCATGGAGTTTACTAAGCATGTAGGTAATGGAAACAGATTGCCAGGCCTTTCTTCAGCATCACACACACACTGCATGCACACCTATAGAGAATTTACAGTCACTAATCAGTCATCCACATCGGAGATGAGAGGAAACACAGTACACAGAGAAAACCCATACAAACACAGAGAAGAAATGCAGACTCCATGCAGAAAGTACTCTAGCTGCAAATCACATACACAAACACCACATACACAAACCCTGAAGATTTAGCTGGGTCTATATTAAATGAATGAAGTTTTATAACTTCGAATACCATATAATCGACACCATATGGTCGAAGTTATAAAACTTTGAATAGTTAAAAAAAAAAATAACCTAATGGGTTAAAGCAGGGGGGGCAAGCCCCCCTACACCCCCATATCCCCCGCTCTTTAAATATACCAACTCTGAGATCGCACTGTAGTGCAGTAAAGGGAAGTCTTCCCTTTACCACATTATAGTGTGGTCTTGGATTTGGTATATTTAAAGAGCGGGGGGTGCAGGGGATGCAGCCTCCCATGTGGGGGGGTGCAGGGGGACTTGCCCCCCCTGCCTACAACCCTTAGTTTAGGGTTTATTGTTTTATTTTAGTAGTTTTCCCTATTCAAAGTTTTATAACTTCGACCATATGGTGTCAATCATATGGTATTCGAAGTTATAAAACTTTGTTAATTTAATATAGACCTGATATAGCCAACCTGGTGGCAGACAGGTTCAGTGAAAACTTCACTCCTTGATCCCCCCATCAGTAAAACAGGACATCCCCAGTACCTGACCCCCCCCCCCTTACCATTAGGGAACAAGTCATCACTGCCCTCTCAAAGGCAAAAAATACAGCCTCCATGGGACCCGATAACATCCCAGGCTGCATCCTACATGAACTCAGGCAAGAACTTGCAACACCATTAGGCACTCTATTCAACCAAAGCCTGACTATTGGCTTTGGCCCAGCTAAGTGGAGGACAGCTACTGTCATCCCTTTGCACAAAGGTGGAAAGTCCACCGATCCAGGAAGTTATAGACCCATCAGCCTAACTAGCCTGATCTGCAAGGCCATGGAGCGGATTATCATGGACCTCATTAACAAGGACACTTGATCCCACACAGTTTGGGAGGTCATGCCTGTTAAATTTGGTTGACTTCTTTAAGACAGTTACCAAGGCCATAGATGAGGGGAAGATGGTGCACACCACCTACCTTGACCTGGCCAAGGCCTTCGATACTATTCCCCACTCAGGTATAATAGATAAACTCTCTCAACTAGCCATCAATCCATATGTTACCAGATGGGTAGCAAACTGGCTCACTGATAGAACCCACCTAGTCAAACTAGGAGAAGCCACCTCAAGTAGTAGACCCGTAACAAGTGGTGTACTCCAGGGATTGGTCTTGGGGCCTCTGCTGTTGGAATATACTTCTCAGAGGTGCAGGCTAAATCTAGTGGGCTATGGCTGACCAAGCTTGTAGATGACTGCAAGCTGGATGCTGTCATCAGCTCTCATAGTGATGTGGACATCCTCTAAGAGGGTCTCACCCAAACAAATGACTGGTCCCAGAAACATTGCCTCAAACTAAATGCCAAAAAATGCATCATAATCCCTTTTGGGGACAACGACATCCCCACAAATTATCACATTGATAATAAGACACTAAGCATGCAATCATTTGTGAGGGACTTGGGAACTCAGGTTGATAGCAAACTGACTTTTGACCACCATATTGCCTCCATTGTATGGAAAGGTTTCTACATGGCCCACCTCATTAGTAAGGGTATCTCATCCAGGGACAAGGTGGTCATAGCATCCTGATATTCTTCCCGTATAAGACCAATTATTGAATACAATGCCCCTTTCAGCATGTACCTCAAAAGCACATGCAGCAGCTAGAGAGACCACAGAGATTCCTCACTTGGAGAATCCAGGGCCTCAAACATCAACCCTACACAGATAGGCTAAAAGCCCTGTCCCTTTACTCAGTCTCCTACAGACTCCTCAGAGGTGACCTCTGTCTGACATACAAAGCAATCTCAGATCCTGCCCTGGTGGGACTGCTGCATATCCGCAAGTCAAGCTCCACTCAAGTAACCCACATGCGAGACCTCAACCTGGTCTGTGACATCAACAGGACTTTTTGGCAGGACAGATTTGTGTCTCAGAGACTCCGCCCTTTATGGAATAGACTCCCTCTCTGCATAAAGCACATTACCTCATTAAACCTTTTTAAGCACAACCAGGATAACTGGATGGGGAACAGAAAATACACCCCTAGGATTCCACCTATGTCCCTGCACAGTGGCACTGGGTGCTGACTTGTTGGAAGATGGACTAAATTATTGGCTAGGCTTGTAAGAGCCTCAGGGTAAATAGCTTAGTAACTTCCTATGATCCTATGATCAAATCAGACACCCTCTTTCTGTGAGTTGACAGTGCTACCTGTTGTCTGTGTCACTGTGCCTCTCATATTTCCATTTAGGTCTACCTTGTTTTTGTCCCCATTAAATTTGATCACATTTGGCCCTTAGTGTTCAGAAGTATGTCTACCACATGCTAGGCTATGGGTTGGGTCATTCCTGACTAAGGGCTGCGGTTTGTCTTTTCCTCCAAGCTTTTCTAAGAATCATTGCTCTAATGACAGATCTTTCATCTGCTCTTCTACACAAGTAAGGCAAGTAAGGCATGTAAATCACAAATAGCATCCCCTTTTCCTTCTAGTCAGTCGTCCAGTCATTATTCAAACCTCAGCCATTAGCAGCAGCAGAGAGAAGCCCTGCTACAATAAGGCTTATAAACAGTATCACTTTTGTGCTTAAAAAATGGAATTAAAAATCTGCACAAAAATAGTAAGACAAACTATTAGCAAAGAGAATTCTGTTAGCACATTCATTCCATAACATACCAACTGCAGATATTCTTCAGGGCAGTTATTTTACTTAGTGGAGAGCTTGTTGTGTCTTCCCCACTATGGGCAGGTAATCAAGGAGCCTGAATCCTCACCACTGACACTGTAGAGGGATGTTCACTTGGCACAAAAATAGATACACAAAATATTTCCAGAGGCAGCTCTCTGCATCAAGCACAATTTCCCTTAAGCACACACAGGGAACACACTCAGTCCGGGGTCTGGATTTTTCTCTGTCATCTCCAGGTCCCCAATAAGACTCCCCACTGGCACAGCTGTAGAGCTGAGTCCTCAGCAGAGTCCAAGGCAAGTTTTCTATCACTCTCTCTGTGTTCCTGATCCATGCAGGTGACACACACACACTCTTTGAGATTTGATTTGCACACACACACACACACACACACACACACACACACACACACACACACACACACACACACACACACACACACTGGGAAAGACCGGCACAGATTTACTAGCTATACCCCCTTCTGCCCAGACTATAAGGAAGTTACTGCTACCAGACATCCCAAAGACAGCTACTCTAAGGTTCTTGCAAGGGTACCCTAGCTATCCTGAGTGAAATTAATATTAATACAAGTGATAGTGTTTGGCCAATACAGTGAGGCTTTCAGGAGTGGCCACAGAGTCAACAAATAGCTATAAGTACTCTCAAAGGTTAAAATATTCTCTAAAGGACCAGCCACAATGAAACATTTTAATATATTTAATAATAAATAATAAAAGAGCATGAAAATACTAAATATCGATTTACAATAAACACCTGAGTTTCAATCACAGGAAATATTAAAATCACACAGATGAATACATTCACAAAAATACAGAAAAACAGTACTTAACCATTATCACTATATTTTCCTGACTGATATAAAAAAATACTATTCCATGATCATGGTCACTTACTAGAGCAAGGCAATATGAAGTAGTGAAGTAGGTGAGGGGTTGTCCTTTGTCAGGTTCCAAGGACAGACTGCTATGAGACTTCCGTCTCATCTAGTATTAAAACATCATTTGTGTGATGTATTATAGAATGACATCACATACATCTGGTCATCTGACTTCTGGTTTCCATACTATCACTTTTTCCTAGCAAATGACCGAGAATCTCAGACGAGTGTCAATAATACACACACATAGAGCTTTGCTAAAATCCGTTGCAGCTTTTGGAAGTCATAAAACAATAAAACACTCCTACTCTTCCTACAGGAGCTAATAAAACATTCTCTGGCACAGACATTTCATCTCTGGCTGCATCAGAACTGTAAGATACAGTTTTCATGGCTTAAATTAAGTATATTAGTTTCATACTATTTTTCAAGCTGGAGCTAAGCATAACTTCTTCTCTTCCGGTATCCTCTGTTACAATATTAATTTCAGTAGTTATAATACAGTTTGACATATAAGTGTATTGCTTTTCTGTCCAGCAGGACACATTGCTGGTACATTTAACACAAGCAGCTTTACAAATAAATTTTTTCAGCCCAAGCATCTGTACAAATCAGTCTGATATACAAATGGCATATAACTTTCCCTATGAGAAATATCCCCCAAAAAATTAAAAGATGCTTTTAAACCATGACTGGAAGTCTTCATTTGCATGAAATATAGTGCAAGGCTTCTCCAGCAAAGTTCATAGGTTCATAGGTAGGTACTAGGCTATTAGACCTAGGGCCTATATAAGCCTAGCCAAAAAGGTACCCTGGCTTTTGCCACCTAAGAAAATTATTTTCCTGTGCCCCTGTAAAGCAGAGCCACAGAAGTGATCCCCGGGGTGAGTTTCCTATCTCTCGTCCAATCATCAAGATTTTTCTTGAAGAGTGCTAATGATTAGCTTTCTTTGATATAGATAGGTAGTTTGTTCCAGAGTATGGGAAGTCTCTGGGACAGGGATCTATCCCTCCAGCATGTTCTGTTTATTGTGGTAACAAGGTTTAGGTCCCTAGAGTGTGTAGCTCGGAGGGATTAGTAAGTGGAGCATGTCCAACAGCTCTGGGTTTGACATAGCTTTGTATGTTAGGCAGAGCTCACCTCTGAGTAGGCAATATGCGACGGAGTAAAGCTGAAGTTTTTTGAGACTGTCTGCATAGGGCATCTGTTTGAGGCCAGTAATCCTCTTTATGAGGTATTTCTGTGGCCTTTCCAGTTGTTGTAAATGTCTAGTGAGGTACATACCAAAAGGGGCGCTGTGTTCTATAATGGGTCTAATGAGTGATGAGCAGAGGGTAACAATGACCTCTTTTTTCTTGGATGAGAAACCTTCTGTGATGAGGTGTGCCACATAGAAGGATTTCCTGACTACTGTGGTAATGTGATTATCAAAGGAGAGACTACTATCCTCCTGTGTCCCAAGGTCTCTTATCACACTTTTGGTGTTAAGTAGACGACTGCCTATGTGGTAGTTCATGGGTACAGAGTTTTTACCAAAAGAGATGACAATGCACTTTTTGGCATTAAGCTTGAGGCCATGGCTTTGACACCAGGCATCTGTCTCAGTGAGGCCCTTTTGTAGGATGTCCACATCGTTAGGAGTTTTGATTATGGCTCCTAGTTTGCAGTCATCTGCGAACTTTGTTAGCCAAAGACCTTCTGTGTTAGTCTGTACTTCAGAGAAGTAGATACCAAACAGGAGAGGACCCAGGGCTGAACCCTGTGGTACTCCACTTGTCACTGGTCTAACGTCAGATTTGGAGTATGCTACTTTCACAGTGTGAGTTCTGTCAGTGAGCCAGTTGGCAACCCATCTTGTGACATAGGGATTTATACCTAGTTTAGTGAGTTTATCTATAATTCCAGAGTGGGGGATGGTGTTGAAAGCCTTGGTGAGATCTAGATAGTCTGTGTGAGCCACCTTACCCTCATCCATGGCTTTGGTGACCACTGCAAACTATTAGCAAAGAGAATTCTGTTAGCACATTCATTCCATAACATACCAACTGCAGATGTTCTTCAGGGCAGTTATTTTACTTAGTGGAGAGCTTGTTGTGTCTTCCCCACTATGGGCAGGTAATCAAGGAGCCTGAATCCTCACCACTGACACTTTAGTGGGATGTTCACTTGGCACAAAAATAGATACACAAAATATTTCCAGAGGCAGCTCTCTGCATCAAGCACAATTTCCCTTAAGCACACACAGGGAACACACTCAGTCCGGGGTCTGGATTTTTCTCTGTCATAAGACTCCCCACTGGCACAGCTGTAGAGCTGAGTCCTCAGCAGAGTCCAAGGCAAGTTTTCTATCCCTCTCTCTGTGTTCCTGATCCATGCAGGTGACACACACACACTCTTTGAGATTTGATTTGCACACACACACACACACACACACACACACACACACACACACACACACACACACACACACACACACACACATACACACACACTGGGAAAGACCAGCACAGATTTACTAGCTATACCCATTTCTGCCCAGACTATAAGGTAGTTACTGCTACCAGACATCCCAAAGACAGCTACTCTAAGGTTCTTGCAAGGGTACCCTAGCTATCCTGAGTGAAATTAATATTAATACAAGTGATAGTGTTTGGCCAATACAGTGAGGCTTTCAGGAGTGGCCACAGAGTCAACAAATAGCTATAAGTACTCTCAAAGTTTAAAATATTCTCTAAAGGACCAGCCACAATGAAACATTTTAATATATTTAATAATAAATAATAAAAGAGCATGAAAATACTAAATATCGATTTACAATAAACACCAGAGTTTTAATCACAGGAAATATTAAAATCACACAGATGAATACATTCACAAAAATACAGAAAAACAGTACTTAACCATTATCACTATATTTTCCTGACTGATATAAAAAATTACTATTCCATGATCATGGTCACTTACTAGAGCAAGGCAATATGAAGTAGTGAAGTAGGTGAGGGGTTGTCCTTTGTCAGGTTCCAAGGACAGACTGCTATGAGACTTCCGTCTCATCTAGTATTAAAACATCATTTTTGTGATGTATTTTAGAATTACATCACATACATCTGGTCATCTGACTTCTGGTTTCCATACTATCACTTTTTCCTAGCAAATGACCGAGAATCTCAGACGAGTGTCAATAATACACACACATAGAGCTTTGCTAAAATCCGTTGCAGCTTTTGAAAATCATAAAACAATAAAACACTTCTACTCTTTCTACAGGAGCTAATAAAAATTCTCTGGCACAGACATTTCATCTCTGGCTGCATCAGAACTGTAAGATACAGTTTTCATGGCTTAAATTAAGTATATTAGTTTCATACTGTTTTTCAAGCTGGAGCTAAGCATAACCTCTTCTCTTCCAGTATCCTCTGTTACAATATTAATTTCAGTAGTTATAATACAGTTTGGCATATAAGTGTATTGCTTTTTCTGTCCGGCAGGACACATTGCTGGTACATTTAACACAAGCAGCTTTACAAATAATTTTTTTTCAGCCCAAGCATCTGTACAAATCAGTCTGATATACAAATGGCATATAACTTTCCCTATGAGAAATATCCCCCCAAAAATTAAAAGATGCTTTTAAACCATGACTGGAAGTCTTCATTTGCATGAAATATAGTGCAAGGCTTCTCCAGCAAAGTTCATGGGTTCATAGGTAGCTACTAGGCTATTAGCCCTAGGGCCTATATAAGCCTAGCCAAAAAGGTACCCTGGCTTTTGCCACCTAAGAAAATTATTTTCCTGTGCCCCTGTAAAGCAGAGCCACAGAAGTGATCCCCGGGGTGAGTTTCCTATCTCTCGTCCAATCATCAAGATTTTTCTTGAAGAGTGCTAATGAGGAGCTTTGTTTGATATAGATAGGTAGTTTGTTCCAGAGTATGGGAAGTCTCTGGAACAGGGATCTATCCCTCCAGCATGTTCTGTTTATTGTGGTAACAAGGTTTAGGTCCCTAGAGTGTGCAGCTCGGTGGGATTAGTAAGTGGAGCATGTCCAACAGCTCTGGGTTTGACATAGCTTTGTATGTTAGGCAGAGCTCACCTCTGAGTAGGCAATATGCGACGGAGTAAAGCTGAAGTTTTTTGAGACTGTCTGCATAGGGCATCTGTTTGAGGCCAGTAATCCTCTTTATGACGTATTTCTGTGGCCTTTCCAGTTGTTGTAAATGTCTAGTGAGGTACATACCAAAAGGGGCGCTGTGTTCTATAATGGGTCTAATGAGTGATGAGTAGAGGGGAACAATGACCACTTTTTTCTTGGATGAGAAACCTTTTGTGATGAGGTGTGCCACATAGAAGGATTTCCTGATTACTGTGGTAATGTGATTATCAAAGGAGAGACTACTATCCTCCTGTGTCCCAAGGTCTCTTATCACACTTTTGGTGTTAAGTAGACGACTGCCTATGTGGTAGTTCATGGGTACAGAGTTTTTACCAAAAGAGATGACAATGCACTTTTTGGCATTGAGCTTGAGGCCATGGCTTTGACACCAGGCATCTGTCTCAGTGAGGCCCTTTTGTAGGATGTCCACATTGTTAGGAGTTTTGATTATGGCTCCTAGTTTGCAGTCATCTGCGAACTTTGTTATCCAAAGACCTTCTGTGTTAGTCTGTACTTCAGAGAAGTAGATACCAAACAGGAGAGGACCCAGGGCTGAACCCTGTGGTACTCCACTTGTCACTGGTCTAACGTCAGATTTGGAGTATGCTACTTTCACAGTGTGAGTTCTGTCAGTGAGCCAGTTGGCAACCCATCTTGTGACATAGGGATTTATACCTAGTTTAGTGAGTTTATCTAAAATTCCAGAGTGGGGGATGGTGTTGAAAGCCTTGGTGAGATCTAGATAGTCTGTGTGAGCCACCTTACCCTCATCCATGGCTTTGGTGACCACTGCAAAGAAGTTTATCAGGTTTAGGAGACATGATCTGCCTTTTACAAACCCAAACTGGGTGGAGTCCAGAGTTTGGAGATTACCAATGTCATTGTTTATAAGTTCCATGATGATACATTCCATACCCTTGCAGATCAGGCTCATCAGGCTAATGGGGTGTCTCCCCCTTTGTGGAGTGGGAAAACCGTCACTGTGCACCATTCAGCTGGCACAAAGCCTGAGGTAAAGCTATGATTGAACATGGTACTTAGGTGAGGAGCCAGTTCGTTCTGTAGTTCATGTAGAACGCAGCCTGGGATGTTGTCAGGTCCCATGGATGCTATGTTCTTGGCTTTGGAGAGTGTGGTTTTTACCTGGGCAGCCGTGATTACAGGAAGTTTGCATTCTTCCGGTATAGAGAGTATAGAGAGTATAAATTCCAGTATAGAGAGTATAAATGAAATGAGTAGCAACCATGACTGGCTATTTTTTATTCAGAAGTATGATGGCAGAGATGAGGCAGAGTGCTGGTGAGAATCTTTGAATTATGCTGTAAAAGTGTTACATTTCACCTGATCATAAAATTAAAGCTGCAAGACAAAAGACTTGAGATAAACTGCAGATTTATCAGCTTTATGACTAGTGACTAATGTACAAGCCACTGCATACATTACTGATATAGTCAATAAACTAAAGACACTGAATCTATCACTTCAAGGTAAAAGCACAACAATTCTCAGAGTTATTGATGAGCTCTGCATTCTTATTAATTTTACTTTGGCAAAAAGCTGAAGCAGGTCAGTATTGCTCCTTTAAAATTCTTTGTGTGGGTTTTGTTGATTTGCAGATGGTGTTAACAGAATACCTTGCACATCTGTTGTCCTATTTTGAGGTTCATTTTCCTGCCAATACAGAAGTTGAAAACTACAATGAGGTACCTAACCCTTTCTTTAAAAACTGAAACGGCTCTGTTCGAACCACAAAATAAATAGATCTGTTTGATATCTTTTATGGCAACTCATTACATGAAAAGATTTATACTGTCCATCTGTCTTCATTCTGGAAGAGTCTGTTTGGGTATTTCCATAATATACCAGACAAAGCACTTCATAAAGTTTTATTGTCTGTGAAAAAGTATTCATGTGACTGTGAGTTAACAAATATTGTGACACAAAATCAAAACAGAAGAACAGAAGAACACGTGTAATGCTTCTGTAGATATTCACTATCAATAATCCCCACTGAAATCCAGTTTCATAAAAATCTGAAGCAATATTTATTTGTTTGGATTCATCTGCTAAGTATATTTTTATTTCATAATTTAGAGAAATTAGTAATTTTTCATTATATCTATTGTTATATTTTGAGATGCATAGAATAGAAATCTTACTAAAATAAGAACAATTTGTGGCATATATACATGAATATATCAAAAATACTCTTTCTGAGTGTTGTATACCATAATAATCTTAGGGAGTACCTAACAAATCTGGCAGATATTACAGAGGGTACCTCAAACAAAAATGTTGAGATTAACTGTTTTAGGTGATTATAGACTCTTGGCATATTTTTGAAATAAAATTGATGTTTTAAAAACTCTAAGGTGAGCAAAGCTTGTTTATAAGTTAAACTCATTGCTCTTATTTATCAAGTTCTGTTTATTTCTAAACTCTTCTTGACATAAACTACATGTGCCATAAAGTTGTTCCCTTAAAATGTTTAGCATATGGATCCCTTTACGGCAGGTATTCTTCCTTTATAGGGCTTATGTTTTGTATGAGAATAGGGCGGCCACGGTGGTGCAGTGATTAGCGTTGCCACCTCAAAGCAAGAGGTTCTCTGGTTCGATTCTTGGCTGGGGTGCCTTCTGTACAGAGTCTGCATGTGGTCGTGTGGGTTTCTGCTGGGTGCTCTGGTTTCCTCCTACATCCCAAAGATATTCTGTAGGTGGATTGGACACTCTAAATTAGCCCTAGGTGTGAGTGTGTGCATGTGTGTGCCTTCTGTGGAAGGTTGGGTGCTGGGCTGGCAACTCTACACTATAAAACTCCACTGCCAATCATGAGTGGACAGGTGATCCACTGTGGCAACTCCTAACTGGGAAAAGCCAGAAGAAGAGTTTTTGTTTGAAAATATTCGACTCTGTCTCGTCTTGAATATACTTGTTATGCTACTCTAAAGTTTCTTACCTGGAATGCAGTTTTCCTAATGGCATTTACCTCACTCAGAATTTTTTTTAAGCAGTAGGCTTTGATGATCTCCATAAGATATGAGGCCTTTCATAAAGGCATGGTGGCTTTATGTGCTAGTATAGTGCCAGCTGGACACTCCCATGAGAAGCCTAAATGTAAGCCACAAAAACTAATTAAGGGCAGGCAGATAGGAGTGCTTTCCACTACTGGTAAAAACTTGAAGTAGCTGATATGCCTTTTGCAGAACTGGTACCCATGATTAGGACTGAAAATACAAAAATAATGGGCCAGATTTACAAAAGCTTGCACGGAGTGCAAGAAGAGTGTAGGAGCTCACACCGGCAATATGTCTGCCGCGCGATCCAGGTACAGCTGGCAGGGGCGTGCATGAGAGCTGCTAAAGCTACTCTTGAACGAACAGCGTCATGGTATGCAAATTACCTCATTTGCTGGTGAAAGCCATGCAACTGAAGTAAATTTGTGATCCAGGAAACACTAACCTGTCCGTGGAAAATTAGTGTTAGCTGCAGAAATGTCCTCCATTGGTAACGGCGTACCGTTCTGCAAATAGCTAAACGAAGCTATGAGAGCTCCAAATAAAGGATGCATACAGTTGAGGAAGCATGCCAATGGTCAAATATAAGGCCATTGGCATTTATAAATGTTTAAAAATATAAAAATGTAACTCCCCCCCCCCCCCCGATCTCGGATGTTTAAGCATAGAGCAGCACCGTGCAAACGTGCGGCGCTTATAAAAACAAGAAAATAATTTAAAAAAGCCAAAAATAGGCATTTTCACTAAAAAGCTTATTCTGCCATACAGGTGAATGGCAGGCAGACAACATGGCCACTGATTAGTGGTTGCTAGGGGGGGGGGCTCAGTGTGAGAGACGTAACCATGCATTAGTAGGCAATCCTATGCAAATGAGGATAATGATAGTGAATCCCAATTTTCCCCAGCATGTGAGTCATGTCCCAAGAGTGTAAGAGTAGGAGTAGGTGAGTAGTAGAGTAGACTATAGGTGACATCATGAGGGGGTGTGTCAGACAGGCTGTAAGCTAATTGGAGCACAGAGGCTTATGCTTGCTTTGGGTTGCTCAGGATTGCAAGAGGCGTGCCTACAGTTGCCCTATTTGAAAACCTCAAACCAAAGGTGCACAATGTTAAAAGACAGGAAACTCCTTGCAAACATGCACACAGCGTGCGCGCGCGTGTGTGTGCACGTTAGCGCTTGTTTGCACGGTGCTTCCCCCCGGGCGGAAACAGAAAAGCAAAAGGAAGGAAAAGAAGTAGTAGGAAGTTAACCAAGGAGAACTAGCAGAGCTGCCAGGTGAAATATATCAGAATCAGCAAATTACACAGGCAGCAGACTAGCCCAGCCCAGCACTTTAAACTCTGCAAACAGCATTCCCTCCTGTTTTTTTTTTCCCAAGAACTCTGCAACACTGCAGTATGCAAAGAGGGAAAGCTTAAAAAGCTTAAGTCAGACAACATGTTAAGTGCTGCTCTTGCTATCACAAACCAACATGTGCAAGGTGCTGAGGGTGGTGATGTTGTGAATGCTGCTGAGCAACCCACAGTGAGAAGGCGGAAAAGAATGTACAGACCCAGGGTAACCTACCAGGGGCTACATGAGCTGGAGATAGTGGAGCACTATAGGGTCAACAGAGACCTCCTACAGCAAATTGTTAAGCTGTTCCGGCCACACCTCACACACAGAACCAACAGAGGGGAACCCATCCCAGTGGATACCAAGGTATGTGTTGGCCTAAGAATACTAGCTATAGGTACCTTCCAAAGACCAACTGGTGATATGATGGGGATTTCACAGGCATCATCATCCAGGATACTCCACCAGTTCCTGAATGCCATGTCAGCACATGTCGGTGATCACGTATATTTCCCCAATTCCCGTGAGGCAATGGCCAGCAATATGCATCTTTTCCACCAAATAGCAGAATACCCTGAGGCAGTGGGTGCAATAGACTGCATGCACAAATGCATCAAAGCATCACCCGGTGAGCGAGGTAGGGTCAACATCAACCACAAGGGCTTCCCCTCCATCAACTGCCAGGTCGTATGCGATGCCAAGGGGCATAATAATGAATGTGTGTGCTGGCTGCCCTGGAAGCTATCACGATTCCCACATCTGGCGTCTGATGCAGCTGTACCAGAGATTTGCCAGTGGGGACATCCCTGATGGTCACCTAGTGGGGGATGCTGGATACGCACTGGAGCCGTGGCTGATGACACCCATCAGAAATGCACATACACACCTGAACAAGAACTCCATAATGAGGCACACGCACAAACAAGAAACATAATTGAGTGTGTGTTTGGGATGCTCAAGTCATGGTTCCGGTGCCTGGACACATCTGGTGGAGCCTTGCAGTACTCACCAACTACATGTACCCAAATTGTTATGGTATGTACCATGCTACACAATATAGAAGAAGGAGACAATTGTAGACAAATGCAAACACAAACAAATGGTGTATCATTCCCTCTGAAGAGGCATATGAGTAACCTCCCCCCAGGCCTATGCAGACAGATAACAGCAGGCCAGGCAGTGTGATGTGGGTTAGGTAGGCTATGAAGTCACAAACTAATATGCGTGTAATTGGAAGCTAATGTCTGTAGTACAGTGATATGCCTCAAGCCAGTATGATAGGCAACAGTACAGACTGAAATGGAGTACCTGACATAGCACTGCAGGCCTAGCAAATGTGTATAAGTGTTGGGTGTACCCCTCATCCTAACAATCAAGTGTGCCCCCCCGGGTAGAAATGTGCAAATAATAGCTGTATGTAGAAATGTTGATACGTCTATGCAAACTGACTCATGGAAGCCCTGCAGGCACAGCGTGCTTCCTGTCAATGTACAACACAAAGGTGAGCCCTGAAGTAAAAACCAACTTGAATTTTCACACACATATATGGTATATATATGCCCATAGTGTGCATGCTCACACACTTAAGCAAATTTAGCAAATGTCAGTCAACAACATACTGAAAGGTCATTCTGGCCATGCTCACACACTTAGGCCATGTCAGAGTACAGCAGTGGGCCACACATATCTGGCAGTTGCAATTCTTACTCCAGACACATGTCACTATTCACCAGACCTGCCTTGCACACACAGTTACATGAAAACAGACCCATATAATATATTGCACCCCTGTCATGATCAAACTATGTAATACAAGTACTTAAGTTGTTCAAAGAAAGTGAAAATCCAAAGAAGATCAATAAATCTCCAATCAGTATCATCAAGAAACAATGAGCACTCCTAACATTATCCAAGCCATGTTCTGGCAAAAATATTGCCAAAGAGTCCATAGAGAACCATGAAGCTTTCTTTAGCTATGTCATAAATATCAATGTAAACTCATATATGTTCTGAGTCAGTGCAAAGTGTAAATGAATACATGTACATGACTGACATTGCCAACATATTGTCAGACAGGTTAATACATATTTACCCCCCTCTCACTGACAAAAGGGCCCATTACCATACCTGGAGATTGTGAAAAGCCAGAAATCACATATACAATGGTTAAACAGCTCTATCCAAACCTAAAAACACTGTGTCTATGGGATGACATGGTGTCCCTGGCTGTGTCATATGTGAACTCCAAAACAAACAAACTCTGCACCTGAACAGTCTGTTGAGACTCACCCTCTGTACACGATATGAAACTGTTGAATGGGTTACAGCAACGTTTGACACACTCCACAAGTGTTGGTGCACAACAGACCATGGGAACTATTGTCTTATAAGCCTAATAAGCCTGGTCTGCAAGGCCATGGAGTCCATCATTATGGAACTCATAAACAGAGCTATTGGGAGCCTACAAACACCCAACCCTACCAATTTTGGTTTGGTCAGGGGCAGATCATGGTCCCTAAACCTGCTAGACATTTTTCAAGGGAGTTACCCAGGACATACATCAATGAAATGAGCTCCACATGGCCTACATAGACCTTGAAAAGCCCTTTTCCAACATCCCACACACATGTCGTATCCACAAAATCAACAACCTGTGCATAAACACGTATGTCATCTGATGGATTGCCAACTGGGGCACAGATAGATCCCACAAGGTAAGAATTGTGGTTTCCCTGTTGGACTGTAAGCTGGTAACAACTGCTGTCCCCATGGCTCAGTCCTGGGACCCCTGCTGTCTGGTGTATACTTTTCAGAAATACAGTCAAACACATGAGGGCTATGGTTAGCAAAGTTTGTGGATGACTGCAAAAAGGTTGTCATAATCAATGTTTGGGACAACAGAGACATCCTTAAAAGGGGTCTCAGTCAGACAGATGTGGTGTCAAAATTATGGCCTCGAGCTACAGTCATACAAATACCACATAGGTGCCAACACCCTAAATATGGAGGTAATAATAAGGGATCTATGGACACATGTAGATAGTCATCTCTACTTCCAGAAACACATTCACAAAGTGGTTAGAAAATCATGCTATGTGTTCCCACAAATTGCCAGGGTCTTTGCATGTAGGTCAAAGGAGGTTCCCTCTAATCATCAGTCATCAGACCCATCAGAGAATATCACGGCACACTTGCAATGAATCTGACTGGGCACCTTCAGCAGCTGGATAGATCACTGAAGTATCTCAACAAGAGGATTACTGGCCTCAAACAGTTGCCCCATGCAACAAGACTGAAGTAACTCAATCTGTACTCTGTTGCATACTGTCTACTCAGGTGATCTCTGCCCAACAGACAGGTCCATGTCCAATGCAGAACTGATGTACATGCTCTATCTGAAGTAAATCCAAGCTCACTGTGCCACATGCTCGAGGGATATAATCATCACAACAATAAATAGAACATGTTGGAGGGATACATTACTAACTCACAGACTTCCCTTGCTTTGGAACAGGCTCCCAACCTACATTAAGCTGAGTCCCTCACTGACACTCTTCCAGAGGAGCCTTGATGAGTGTATGTGAAACTGAACTGTCACACCATGGATCACTTCATCAGCTCTACTACACAGAGGCATAGGAAACTAACCCCATGTGTGGTGATAGCTGCACACTCTGGCCATACTAATATATGCCTTCAGGCAGATAGCCTATTACCTACCTGTGTACCTATATATATATATATATATATATATATATATATATATATATATATATATGTAGGGGGAACACAGTATAATAAGCCAAAGATGGATGGGCAGAGATGTGTATAAGAGAGTGACCATGACAGGGAGCCATCCAGGACTGTCCCACCCAGCACACATCCCAATGGCACAAAAGACATGAGGTACAGATCTCACCCACTGTACATAATAGCCACCAGTATTTGTAAGCATTACAGTGTATGTGGTGCATGTGCCTGCTGTACAACATGACTGTACAATGAAGTACACATCTACTATCTGTAGACATGTACCTGTCACATAGGTTCATAAGTATGTAGTAGACTATCTTCACAAAGGCATATATTAGCCTAGGCAAGTTGTGCAGCTTTCACCCCCCCCCATTGGTTAGTCTCCTAAGTCCTAGTTCTAATAGTTAGTACCCTAAGCCCCTTTCTAGTGGGGCTGCTGATGTGATGCCTGGCGTGAATTGTCTGTTTCCCATCCACTCATCAAGGTTGCTATTGAAGAGTGCCAGTGAGGGGCTCTGTCTGATGTAAATTGGGACTCTGTTCCACAGTAAGGCAAGTGTCTGGGATGGTACTCTATCCCACCAGCATGTTGTATTCATTGTTGTGATGAGGTTCATATCCCTGGAGTGTGTAGTGCGACTCAATTTTGTTATCCGTAGATGGAGCATGTTCAACAGTTATGTGTTGGACATGGCTCCATATGTTAGGCAGAGTGTGCTTCTGAGTAGGCGGTATGCAACAGAGAACAGATTTAGTTTCACCAGTTGTGTTGCATAACACAACTGTTTGAGGCCAGTAATCCTCTTGGTGAGGTACCTCTGTGGTCTCTCCAGCTGCTGGATATGCTTAGTCGAGTACATCCAAAATGGTGCATTGTACTCAATGATGGGTCTAATGGCTTAAGAGTAGAGGTCCACCACTACCTCTTTTGATCCTGATCCAAACCCTTTGTTGATTAGGTGGGCCACATAGGATTTCCTAATCACTTTGGCAACATGGTTGTCAAAGGAAAGATGACTATCTACTTGTGTCCTCAGATCCCTTATTACCTTGTTAGATTTTAGGGGGTAACACCTATGTGGTAGTTTGTGAGTACTTTGTTTTCCCCAAAGGGGATTACTATGCATTCTTTCACATTGAGCTTGAGGCCACTATTCTGACACCACACATCTGTCTCATAGAGTCCCTTCTGTAGAATATTTGTGTCATCTGGGGAATTTGTTATGGCAAACACTTTACAGTTCCCAGCAAACTTAGTCAACCACAACACTCCTGTGTTGGCATGTACTTTTGAGAAGTCTATACCAAACAGGAGGGGCCCCAGGACTGAACCCTAGGGGACACCAGTTGTTACAAGTTTAGAGTATGACATGTAGCCAACAACTCTTAATTTGTGGGATCTATCTGTAGGCCAGTTTGCAATCCATCTTGTGATGTATGGATTTATGCCCAGGTTAGTGTGTTCATCTATGATACCTGAATGGGGAATGGTGTCAAAGGCCTTAGTGAGGTATAGGTAGGCTGTGTAGAGCTCCTTTCAATCATCTGTAGCCTGGGTAACTGTCTCAAAGAAATCCACCCGGTTCAGGAGGCGTGATCTGCATTTGACAAAGCCAAACTGGGTGTGCTCAACTGTGTGAAGGTTCCCAATGTCTTTATTGTTGACTTCCATTATGCTTGGCTCCATTGCCTTGCAGATCAGACTCATCAGGCTCATAGAGCATGAATGCCAAGGGTCTTTTGTGGCCTCACCCCATTGGAGTGGGAAGAATGTTGCTGTGCAACATTCTATGGGTACATATCCTGTAGAGAGGATGTAGAGAGAGGTGTAGGTATCCTTGATGAATATGGATACATCCACACCCTATGTGCTATGATCCAGGTTCTGATGCTGGAAGGTATGGAATGAGTAGTATCCTGGAAGTGCTGGTGTGCTCTCTGGAGCCTTGAACTAGGTTTCTGTTACTGCACAGATATCAGTATTCTCCATACTGAGAAGTGCCTCGAGTGTGTGCATTTGGAGGCTGAGACTTCTGGCAATGAGTAGCATTTAGCTCACTTTGTGGTTATTTGTGTTGGTTATGGGGTTTGGTTTGTCCTGAGTGACCAGTGTTCCACACCTGAAGTCAACACCTCATTGGTCCGATCTGACCATAAGCTAATTACCCTACATATCCATATTCTGCCCCCAACCCCCATTAAGGAAACCATGTTAAAAAAAATCTACAAAGCCAACTTCATGCTTCTTAAGACAGAAGTGGTGAACTTCATGACACCCATGCAGATGGACAATACAGTTACGACTACTGAATCCTACACAATTGCACTTTATAAGCACTTACATGAGTGCATGGATCGTGCTATCCCAAACAGAACCAAGACGCTATCCTCCAAAAAAAGGAAGCCAATCTGGTGGTCTGCTGCCATAAACAAACTGTACAACAGAAGGAAGAAACTGTTGCAAAAGAGAGTAAAATCCCATGAGTGGAGGAGCTCCCTGGTCAGCCTCAGTAAGAAGCTGCGATCCCTGATAAAATCCTCCAAAGCTAGTTATGAAAACAAAACCGCCACTGATTCTAAAGACAACCACAAAGCATTCTATAGCTATGTCAAGAATCTCAATGGCAACACTCAGATCTGCTCTGAGTTACAGCACAATGGCACTAAATATACAGACCCAACTGATATTGCCAACATCCTGGCAGATAGGTTCAGTGCTAACTTTACCCCCCTCTCACCCATGAAAGAGCCTATCTCTATACCGGAAGAATGCAAAGTTCCTGTAATCACAGCTGCACAGGTAAAAACCACACTCTCCAAAGCCAGGAAGACAGCATCCATGGGACTAGACAACATCCCAGGCTGCGTTCTACATGAACTGCAGAACAAACTGGCACTACACCTAAGTACCATGTTCAATCATAGCCTCACCTCAGGCCTTGTGCCTGCTGAATGGTGCACAGTGACGATTATCCCACTACACAAGGGGGGAGCCACCAC
This sequence comes from Protopterus annectens, assembly GCF_019279795.1. Taxonomy (NCBI): domain Eukaryota; kingdom Metazoa; phylum Chordata; order Ceratodontiformes; family Protopteridae; genus Protopterus; species Protopterus annectens. Next base: position 613,115,722 of record NC_056727.1, on the reverse strand, counting down.
GGACCCCGGGAACTAGCGCCCCATTAGCCTGATGAGCCTGGTCTGCAAGGCCATGGAACGTATCATCATGGAACTTATAAACAAAGACATTGGTAATCTCCAAACTCTGGACCCCAACTAGTTTGGGTTTGTAAAAGGCAGATCATGTTTCCTAAACCTGATAGACTTCTTTGAAGCAGTCACCAAAGCCGTAGACAAGGGTAAGGTGGTTCACACAGCCTATCTAGATCTTGCTAAGGCTTTTGACACCATCCCCCATTCTGGAATTATAGATAAACTCACTAAACTACGTATAAATCCCTATGTCACAAGATGGGTTGCCAACTGGCTCACTGACAGAACCCACACTGTGAAAGTAGCAGACTCCAAATCCGACTTCAGACCAATGACAAGTGGAGTACCACAGGGTTCAGTCCTGGGTCCTGTCCTGTTTGGTATCTACTTCCCTGAAGTACAGGCTAACACAGAAGGTCTTTGGCTAATGAAGTTTGCAGATGACTGCAAATTAGGAGCCATAATTGAAACTACTAACGATGTGGACATCCTACAAAAGGGCCTCACTGAGACAGATGCCTGGTGTCAAAGCCATGGCCTCAAGCTCAATGCCAAAAAGTGCATTGTCATCCCCTTTGGTAAAAACCCTGTACCCATGAACTACAACTTAGGCGGTAGTAACACCAAAAGTGTGATAAGAGACCTTGGGACACAGGTGGACAGTAGTGTCTCCTTTGATAATCACATCGCCACAGTAGTCAGGAAATCCTTCTATGTGGCACACCTCATCAAAAAAGGTTTCTCATGCAGAAAAAAAGAGGTCATTGTTCCCCTCTACTCATCACTCATTAGATCCATTATAGAGTACAATGACCCTTTTGGTATGTACCTCACAAGACATCTACAACAACTTGAAAGGCCACAGAAATACCTCACAAAGAGAATTACCAGCCTCAAACACATGCCTTACACAGACCGTCTCAAAAAACTCCAGCTTTATTCCGTCGCTTATCGACTACTCAGAGGTGATCTCTGCCTAACATACAAAGCTATGTCAAACCCAGACCTGTTGTACATGCTCCACTTAAAGAAATCCCAATCCCTCCAGGCTACATGCTGTAGGGACCTAAACTTTGTCACCACAATAAACAGAACATGCTGGAGGGATAGATTCCTGTCCCAGAGACTTCCCATACTCCGAAATAAACTACCTATCTATATCAAACAAAGCTCCTCATTAGTACTCTTTAAGAAAAATCTTGATGATTGGATGGGAAATAGGAAATTCACTCCGGGGATCACTTCTGTGTCTCTGCTCGACAGTGGCACAGGAAAATAAATTTCTTGGGTGGCAAAAGCCAGGGTACCTTTTTGGCTGGGCTTGTATAGGCTCCAGAGCCAATAGCCTAGTACCTGCCTATGAACCTATGAACCTTTGAGCCTTGGCTAAAAAAGATAATATAGGGACAGCAAGAGCCTTGGCCAGTATTCAGAAGCATAGGGGCGACAGGTGCAAACCATCTGTAGCAAAGCAACGAGGCTTGTCTATCATGTCATCACAGGCAGACAGAGACTAGATCTCCTTTGAATGACACCAGAAGCTCAGCCAATTGTTGAAGTTTATTGTCTTTCTGTTATATTGCAGTATCATGAAGGTAAGATGCTACTCAAGGTCAGGGTCATAACAGCCTGGGCTACGTGATCATAGAGCTACTATATATCTCTTGTCATGTTGTCCTGGGAGGTATGTCTCAGATCATTCACACTGACATGTACAAAGAACATGTCATATATGTACCTGTTCTGGAGTGATGTAAGTGCTTGTGCTATGTGGCGGATCATAGCACCTGACAGACAACTGACAGTAACCTTCCCCTTGTCCAACCGAGTGAGTGGAACATCTGTGTCCCTGACTATGGAGTCACCTATTACTAGTGTGTTGGGCATATTGTTTTGCCTTAGGGCCTGTTGTGAGGTAGACTGCTTTGGTGTATTATGTGTTTTCTGGCGTGTGCTTGGAGGTGCATGTTGCTTGCTTGTCTGCTTAGGAAGACACTCTCTCTTTTTCAGATTAATATTTGTATTCTCAGAGTATGGTAATGTGTATTTATGTGTGTGTTTTGCTGGTGCTTATATTGTAGGTCTATGTGAGACTGTTGGTGTTGTGGTTGTATGACCCTACTCCTCTTAACTGTATTGTCTAGTATTGGGTTGACAGAGCTTAGCCACCGGTTTGACCCTGTGTGTGCCAGCTTGTGGTGCATCAACCCATATATGATATGGTCATGGCCTATGCATACAATACACTCACAATACACCTAGTATGATAAGCCTGCTGAGGTTAGCAAATGTGAAAAAAAATCTTTGGGCAAAATGTCAGCAAGTAATGTCTATATTGCACCCTGTAACTTCATATTGCTTGCTGAAGTGTAAAGACATACTTAGTTTGGATTAAGAACCCCGCACTTGCCAACTGTGTGTGTGTGTGTGTGTGTGTGTGTGTGTGTGTGTGTGTGTGTGTGTGTGTGTGTGTGTGTGTGTGTGTGTGTGTGTGTGTGTGTGTGTGTCTGTCTATCTGTCTCTCCCTGGGGAGAGATCAACCTTTTTGGAGACTACTCACACCCCTTAAAAGTGGTATACTCATCTTTGTCAAGTCTGATGATGTCACCATCCTACAAATATATCTGTGGAAAGCTGAAATCCCGGTAATGTGTATAGCCCTTCGTGTAAATGTGTGCTGTTGTCGTATCATAATGTAATTAGGTAGGGGTTTGATTCCTGCACTTGCCAACTGTGAGTGTGTGTGCCTACCTGGGAGGAGCAACCATTTTGGAGACTACTCACACCCCTTAAAAGTGGTATATTCATCTTTGTCAAGTCTGATGATGTCACCATCCTACAAATATACCTGTGGAAAGATGAAATCACCGTAATGTGTATAGCGTGTCGTGTAAATGTGTATTGCTGTAGTATCATAATGTTGTTAGGAAGGAGTTTGATTCTCACACTTGCTGACTGTGTGTGTGTGTGTTCCAGGTGTGTGAGAGTGTGTGACACCGTTGGTCAATGTGGAGTGGGTTTTGAATTTTCTAGTGTATGACATATCACAATGACAACTGTATGTGCATTACACATGTAAGGTAGCTGTGGGGCAAAGCCATATACATACATGTGACCTAAATTATTTCATAGGTGGGTACTCTGCTTTCTCCATGAAAGCATCTGCTATCTTTGCCAGAGTGTGCTGGCACTTTCCAGACCTTAGGTCAGTTCTGTATGCTCGTGAGAAGCTTAGACACTGCAGTGATCCCTGGGCTGCATTTTCTTTTTCACATCCACTCATCATGGTTTCTATTGAAGAGTGTGAGTGAGGTATATTTGAATTCTGTTCCAAAGCAAGCAAAGTCTGGCAAAGATGACTAATCATTATAGCTGTGCAACAACCTCTGTGGCTCTGCATGCAAACCCTGTATTGCTTATATGCTCCACAGAGGGATTTCCAAAACCCTTTGGTAATGTGATTATCAAAGGAGAGATTACTAAACACATGGCTCTTTGTATACATTAGTACCTGTTCCACATTTTGGGGGCTACTACCTATGTGGTACTATGAGGATACTTTATTTTCTAAAAGTGGATAACTATGCTTTCTTTGGCTTATAGCTTTACAGCATGAGTTTGACACTAGGTATCTGTCTCTATGATAGCCTTTTGGAGGATGTGTGTGTGATCTGGATAATAAAGTATAGCCTACAGTATGCATTTTCATCAAACATGGGCAGACATATCCCTACTGTGTTTGCTTGTACCTAAGAAAGCTATATGCCAAACAGGAGTGGTCCCAGGACTGAGTGCAGGTGAATACCACTTGTTACTGGCATAGAATTGTACATGGAGGCTGCAAATGTTACTGTGTGTCCTACATCTGTGTGTCAGTTGTCAATCCATCATCTAACAATCGTTTATGGTCAGTCTGTTGAGGTTATGTATAATACCAGAATGTGGGATGGGTATGAATTGCTGGTGAGCTATAGCTTGGCTGTGTGGACCTCCCCTCCCTCACCTATAGCCTTGTTAACTGGCTTGAAGTCTACTAGGTGTAGGAGCCATGATTTGGCCTTTAGAGAACCTAAGTGGGTATGGTGCAGTGTTTGCAGGTTCATAATGTCTCTGTTAATGAGTTCCATAATGCTGTTGTTATGTGCATGTTGAGTATCAAATGTGCCTATGCAATGGTTACTATAGTCTAGCCACATTTGTTTGAGATGGTCTGGGTATTGCATGTGTTTGAGGCAGCTAATCACATTAGTGAGATGTGCGTGCTCTTACACCAAACATGCACAGCATGCATTATGGGTAGATGTGTTACATGTGTACATGGCCTACACCTTAACTATGACATGCACTTTTTATTTACAATAATAAATGTAGAACACACTCACCAGCATCTGTCCGCTGCCTTGATGTCACCCCAGAGGGACCTACATAGAGATGAGACAGTTTGTCAGTGGCCACAACTGTGGCATTGCTACTGTGTATTTGCAATCTTACAGTACAACAATTTACATTCATAGGGCTACAGATTATGTTCCAAATGATCAGTATTGCATAACAACAGGCTCCACATCTTTGAATGACACACTCCATATCTCACATATGCATGATCTATCAATACAGATAACAGTAATCTGCAGATATACCATGTTACCTGCATGCTCCATGTGTGCTTGCTGGGTGGCTCTAACCTCCATCATGGTGTATGTCTGCTGCTGTTGTTGTTGGGCAGGTGCCACCAGGCTCATGAGCAGCTCCTCCACTCTGGTGAGGGGGGATGGATATTAACATCACCTCCTGTTGCAAGCTGTTGTCTACGCACATCAGCAGCATGCTGACGGACATGTCTGAGAAGATCACTGCAGTGGTGGCGTACCTGCTCATATGTCTGGTTATGCAGGCCTACCTCATTGACCCTGTGGACAACATCTTGCCACATTGCAGTATGCTCCTGCTGGTCCTGGCTGGTTCGTGAGAACATGAGACTGTAGTGCTGAATCATACTACTAGTAATGATATCATCTTCAGCACTACTGTAACTCGGGTTCCTGTTGTGGGCCATGGTCCCTGGAAGACATAAATACAAAAACATGTCTGAGCAAGTCATATGGCACATTCAACATTATACAATACAGATATCACTGAACTTCCATATATAGCAACCTATAAGCTAACCAAGAGTGAAAAACTGTAACTGCCACTTATCACTGCTATCTAGGGTTGCCAACTTTTCATGTCAAAAATTCTGGACATGTATATGAAAGCAAAATGCGGTACCCCCCACACATGCACACACACACACACACACACACACACACACACACACACACACACACACACACACACACACACACACACGCACACATGCACACACACACACACACGCACACACACACACGCAGCCATTCAGGTGTCCCATTACTTGGCTATCTCTCCATTTCTCCCCAGTTGCCATAAATACTGTTCAAAATTCTGTGTGCATACTATTTTCGGCTTTACTTCTACAATGATTACAGATACTTGGATTTAATATAAAACTTTTATTTCGAATTTTGCAGCACAAACACTAACAGCCATTTGTTAAACAAGCAATACAGTCTCTCATAAACAGACATAGCTTTAATACTTCTTTGCCTTTAAATCTCACATTCATTGAAACAGAATTGAAACCTACATTCAAAGAAAATGCATCTAGCCAGTGGTGGATTCAGTTTACCTTTGGGTTTTTTCAAATCATAGGCCCCTTGCACACATTTTTAAAGCCAAGCAAACATTCGTTGATTCACCTTCCTGATTATATTAAATTTTAATACATAATAACAGCTAGCAGACATGAATTAGCAGCCATCACAACTTTAAGACTGGTACGCTCATGCTCATGTAGAATCTCTAATGAAACAAAACTGGCATATTACTGATATACTTAAATAGCATATATTGCCAGGCTGTGGCAACACAATCCTCTAACATGTTGGATATGTTAACCATATGAAAATGGCCATATGTTAGTTCCCTTAAACCAATTCACACAAAAAATCCAGAGTTCTAATAGGGTACTTGAGTACATAACACCCACATACATACTGTCCCAGATGACTATGCATGCCCCTTTAGAGAGCGTACATCATCAGATGAGATGTGACAGTGAAGTCTTCACATAAATAAGATAGCCATATTGCTCTTTGACAGACACTGCTGCTCAACAAGCCTCATCAGTAATCAGGCAGAAGTAATGCTATAGGTGCTCTTTTCATATACCAACTACCTCTCAAAAATGGAAGATACTTTTCTGTACACTTCTGATTTCTCATTGATAAGCGAATGAAAAACATATGGCTAACATTCAACTTGCAGCTTTTAGACACACACACAAACACATTGCCCTCAACAAGCCTTATTATTTTTGACAGTGATGATGTGATGACAGTAACAGCACCACTTGTTAGACTGTGTGTTAAATTTATAGTTGTAAACATTTTGCCAGTAAGCATTGAAACAAAACACATGAACCAATAATGACAAAACTGCCCAATTCAGAACATTTCAACCATAAATGGCCACTCATACTTATGTCATTAAAATCCACTAATATCAGTCAATATGCACAATCTCTGCAGAGTGCAGAAGTAAAACATCATCTAAATTCCACATTAAAGAGATCTGCAACTAATGCAAAGTTGTGATAGCAAACAATTTTACATTTCAGTGTTTCATCTACAAATCAATGCATGCTGCCCTTGAAGAATTGATTGCCTATGTTACATTACAAAATGGTAAACTGCCGGTAATATTGCAATAGGAATGGAAATGGATGGCAAACTGAAAACAGGTTCATAGTTACTACTAGGCATCATAGGAGGACATACTCTCAGGACTGCAGCACCCTGCCCCATTAAAATACAACACAGTATGAGCTGAGGGGGAAAAAAAAAACGGAACTTACATGTGCCACAGTGTTGGATTAGAGAAAACTCAGAGCAAACACCAGCCGGACTTCTGCTTTGCATACAGTCCATCTTCTTTATAATTCAAATTCTGCTCGCGTAGAAGACAGTGAATAGACAGACGTAAACAGTTGCAAAGACACTGTTTTCGTCATCTGCACCCGGACGCAAAGGGCGTTCTTAAAGAAGAACACCCCTAAAAAAAAAATAAATAATATAATTTTTTTAAACGAAACGAAAATGTGCACAGTGCACCATTTTTTCCAGACAGCACAGGCATTTTCCATTCTTCCGGACAGTGTCCCTTAATTCTGGACAGTCCAGAAGAATTCTGGATGGTTGGCAACCCTACTGCTCACCCCACAACTGCTTGAAAGTGCCTTGCTCACTCACTATCTAATTAACCATGTTCTGCACAGCAACAAAATAAAATCACTATATAAGACTATACAAGAGTACCTGGCACACTGTATGCAACACAATGCACCACCTAGCCACAGCAAATATACATCAAGCTGATGTGTAAAGAAATATATCATCAAGGGTTGGGAGGGTGGCCTAATGGTTGAGGTGTTTGCCTTACAAACACAAGGTGCAGGGTTTAAATCTCACAGGGGATATCTGGCTAGGCTTAAAATGGCTCGCAAGGGCAGTTAGCCTAGTACTAGCCTATGAACCTATAATCCATCACAATCAGTGTAAGGTCCAGTAAATGTATTACTATTAGACCACACAACTTGTTAATGGCAAACCCATGGCCAAAATATGTGCACAATTGGGAATATAGGTCACATACTGCTGTAGTACACTATGAATGTTGCTAGATATGCAGTTATATGTATTACCACACCTACGTCAAAGGACATGTTACAGACATACCCACACACACATCAGACATAATTACAGGACAAAAAGGTATGACAACCCAGATAAGCTTTCAGTGTGTACTATACAGTACTGTGTGTCAGTACTTACACAACCTTAATCTTGAGAAATGTAATCTGTGATGAATACAGGGACCACACAAAACAGTGGATGCAAGCAATGTGGACATACACCATACTTTGCTGTACAGGCCCAGAGCTTCAGTTAGTACTACTGTACACACAGGATTTGCATTCAACATCGGTACCAATCAATAATCATAGATGTAGTGCTTTAGCCTCCAATGACACACCCTAGTTAAAACCAAGGGACTTAATCACACTGTATGCAATAGCACTTGTTCTGCCTAGCAACAGAATACACAGCTTTTGCTAGGATCAAAGCAAGGACGCATAATACCATAACATAAACAGTTTTCCCACTAAGCTATCCCACAGATACATATATTTGACATATTCACAAACATATTGACCATCACAGTCAGTCAACAGTACAGAGAATCTATGCAACAAGTAGATGTAGGTGTGTATGAGTATATATAAATATATATATATATATATATATATATATATATATATATATATATATATGTATGTATATATACATATACACATCCATTTGTCTACATATACATATATATGTAGGCACATATACATTTCACCTTTCATAGTTAGAATATCAATTATACAAAGGGTGTAAGGTGTACAGTAATGTAATAAAATCGCACAGTCTTGGGATAAATGCATTGAAGGTGTTCACAGCCCAGGTAGCTTTAGCAGGCCTTACTGGCTTCAATATTGCAAACTGAACAAACCACCCACAGTGTTTAACCACCACATGTCATATACCAGCACTGTATGCTGCCTTGTTTGTCACACACTAAAACCTACATACAAATATGCGCATACTAACCTTCACCAACATATATATCTCCCCCCTTCGCAAACAGTTGCAGTATGTCCCCTGCTCTATGCACATATACAGATGTGAATATATATGACACATATATATTTCTCCATATGTGTGTGGCATACACACATATGGTCCACACTGTTGTAAGTCCCTGGACCTCACAGCTGAACTGTTGGGCCTTGCTGCAACACAAACAGGTGTCACATATGAACACACACTAACATTTGGGGGGTATATATATATATATATATATGGCAACAGATGCTAGATAAGCATACTAGACTGCTACAGCAGTTGCCAGTGCTAAACTACACTTTAATATGACTATTATGCATGTGTTGTTCTGCCACACCCATGTTTATATAATGTCAGTGCAAATCCCCCCAACAGCCATTGGCCACACTACTGTACAGAACACAGATAACATGAATCAGATCTTTGACATTTAATGCTGAGCTACGCATTTCACAGGTATGCCCCACTGCCCACAGGTACACACAGTATTGTCCATAGCAGTAGTTAAGCAGAACATCTGTGCATAAAGAAGTACTGCTGCCACATATGAATGTTTCACATTATGTAGACAATTCTTCAATAACATCTACTACATGCCAGTAAATACATATGTGTTCTTTTGTATAATTTGGTAATATTTCTTTTTCCTTTTCTCTGTCTCTCTCTCTCTGTCAGTCTCTGCAATAGAGTGATTGACTTTATTGGCAGAGCTTGCAGCCTGCTTTTGTAGGAATTTGCACATGAGCATGTGATGGCCTCTGCACCAGTTAGTGGCCACCATTTGCTAATTGCATGCAGCCTGCTGTGTAGTAATTGCAGTAATCACTGTCATAGCAACCCAGTACTATAAATTGCTGACTCATGTAGGCGTGGCCCTTTCAGCTTTCCAACATGGAGCTCATCCTTGTTTGGTGTGGACATCATTTTTTAAGACAGAAGGTTGGTATAGTTCTTATATCAGAAGCCAGGGTTGTAGCCAGAGATTTACATTTTGTACTCAGACCTAATGTTTCTGCTTCCAGTACCCACTTGTCAGTGTAGAAATGTACTCACCACTCAAAATGCTACCCCAAGATACATGGAAAGATGTACTTTCTTTTCAACTGTTACAATTAACTGCCATACAAAGCTAGTTATAGAGCTGTATTCGTTTGGCACAAGAATTGCTTGTGAACTGCTATACTGTGAATATTCATTTACTCAGTTCTAAACCGTTTGTGCTTTTTTAGTGTTGACATTAGCGCGAGCTGCTCAGAAAAACTGGACACATTTCAGTACAGTGAATATGCTTACCTACATCCTTGGTAGACCCTGCACACACAGGTATATTCTACATTTGGGTAGGGTTTCAGAAGTACAGAGAGCGTAAGTAGTACTGTGGGGATTTTATCTTGCTGGACTTACAGGGTTGCTGTGTACATGTTAGTTTATCAAGGCAAGTAGTCTGTCTGCGTAATTCCCAACTGTGGACCTATCCACATGATAGCCAGAGATAGCCTGTTATTTTTTGTCTGTGCACCACACAGGTCTTTTCAGTAATAGAACAATGGCATTCTTACAGTTGGTTGCTACCAGTACATGGCTACATCCATTTGTATTTCAGTGTGTTGTATTCCTACATAAGGGTATGCTTCCAAAACTCCTTCCAAAGCTATTTGCACAGTGTGTAACAGCAGAAAGGCTAATATGCCTCTGTGTTTCTGCCTCTGCCAGACCTCTCAACCAATCAGATACATATTTGAACAGAATTAGGGAAAAGTCAAGAAAAACTCAGGGACAATTAGCGACACCTTTAAAATATTAGTGCCATTAAGTTGAAACATTGAGAGAATCAGAGCATATGAATTAATACACATTTTCTGAAGTAAAATAAGTGTCTAACTCTTAATTATTGTCATTATTCATTAAGTGTAATTCACCACCTTTCTGCCCAAAGTCAGTAGCTTTAGGAGGGATTCAGAGGGACAGAGCTAAAATGTGTGTCAAAATCAGGGACATCCCTGAAAATTAGGGACAGTTGAGAGGTATGGCCTCTGCCCTAAACAGATATGTCAGTGTTTGTCCTGCTGTGATACTGTGTGGGGTTGTAAAGTGATGGTGTAACATTATTTCCAGCTAGAATGACTGCATCTCTTATCACATTCATGTAATGTAATCCCACAACAACTGTTGGTCAACATCCACAGAACAAGTTGTGTGGTATGGTATTCCTAATTTTCCTTTACATTCACTCATTCTGATGCATGATATAATTATTTAAGCACCAACATGATAAATATCTACCGTGGCTTAGTGGTACTTCATGTTGTTTAGTGTGTGCAAGGTCCGGGGTTCGAGACTTATAGAGGTGTTTTATTTTGTTCCTGAGCAGAACAAGGGCCCTCACATACAGAGTGACTAAGGCACTTTTAAGCAGTTGTAAGCAGGTTTGCGCATTACTGCGCATTGCTTAGCCAAGCGCAAACAAGAGCAAACTCGCACAAACCCGCTAACTACTGCTTAATAGTGTTTACTCCCGCTCACCCCCACGCTAATTTCTTTGAAAGAAAAGAAAAATGAGGAGATAGGAAAGTGGTGAAAAAGGGGCACAAAGAGGGAAAGACAGTATGGAAAATAGCTCGGGATGTGCAGGACAGGTGTAGGGAAGGTCCATAGCTGCCCATTTTTTCAAAAGCAACAGCTGTGCACACGCAATAATTTTGGGGGTAGATATGAACCCTTCAACCCCTGAGAGAGGGGTGAGGACAACAAAGTATGTTGTAATGCCAATTAAATAACATTTCATGTTTCCAGTGGACATGTGTGCAAAATGGGCAGCTATGTATGGGGCGTAATTTTTTTTTGGCAGCAGATTGCCCTTTTTTTATTTTTCTTCAGGTGAGAGTGGAATGTGAGGTAGGGGAAGTAGGTATATTTGGGGAGGTAGGTTGGGGAGGTAAACAGACAAGACAAACAAGATGCATACAGGGGTGGTATATGACACGTGGTGGGTGAACACCTTTGACGGGGAGGGATGTTTGGAAATCGCAAGCCCATGAGCCCCCAGATGGAAACAGTGGGACTGAGGTCCTCACCCATGGGCAGTCACCACTGCACCTTCATGGCCCAGAGGGTGGCTGTGCTGGGGGCAGTGTAGGAGGGGCAGGCTGACCCGGGACGTGCGCCACTTGGGCCTCAAGCTGGCATAGAGGTTCTGCAACAGAACATTCAATCTCTCTATGCACTACAGCCCGGACCATTTGAAGGGTGATAAGGTGCTCCTCCGCCCAAGTTTGCATGGGGGGGCCAAGCCCCATCCCCTGCAGCACTTCCACCTGAAGGTGGCACAGGGCCAATGGAGGAGGAGGTCCCAGGCTGGACACTGGATCTGCTGGTGCCAGGTGCTATGGCCAGCTGAGGTGGGACAGGTGGGTCCGCTGGGATCGGCCTTCCCATACAAACTATTTTTTGGAGAGTTTAATAAAGATATGGGTTAGTAACAGTCAACAGCATTCCCAATTAGTTATAACAGCATGCAGAAGTATTCCCATTAAACCAACACACCAGATTTTCAATAGTTGAAAAGCAAGCATAACACATGCATATATAGAACATTAGTGGACATTACAACAGCATGCAGGTTGAATTGATGGCAACAGGCCACCAATATTGTGGTATTTTAAGAGGGCATATGCATAGAAATAAATGCAAATATTTATAAACCAATAGGACATATGTCCCAACAAATGTTTTGAGATTAGACATACCAATTGAGGTGTGGAATTGTATTTTTTATGCACATACAGAAGGGTGGGAAAAGATAGCTCAATTAACAACTTATATATCCTTCTAGTTTTCACTTCATTCCTATTAACTGCAGCTATATGTCCCTTACATGTATTAGTACACTACCCAATGTCCTTATATTGTGTAATTGGATTTTGCTAGATCATTATATACAAGAGCTGTATCTTACATACAAACTGTCCAAGATGCAGATGTTACTGCAACATATTTTGAGAGTTGCTCACACACACTACTGCTAAGATGGTACACTGACAGATCTACTTTCATATAATTATCTAGATATGTTCAGGTGAAAGTATCAGTTATATGTTAACAGCTCCCTACATTTCTGGCAGCACACTGACATTTCTGGGGAACACAATACCAAGCTACTCATGTGCCAGATTAACCTGTACATGCTGGCCATGGACCAACAGTTGAGGGCTGTACATATGCATACAAGCTATTGGCACTCCCTTCATCCACATTATATGGGCCTACCCAAGTGTGGGTTGACACTGCTTAATACAACACTACTATTTGTAGAATGCAACAGTACAACAACATATCAAAGAAAATGACACAGACGCACTCCATGAATCATACATGTATTAAAGGATTATTACATCTTTATTTATTGGGTTAAAAGACTTTTTGAAGGCTCTCTCATTTATTTTATATAACAGTACATGCAGAATAATTACTAACCTGCCTCACGATGCATCCTTTGCAGCCTATCTTCATGAGCTTGCTGGTTCATAGCCCGGACACCTGCAGCTGTGAAGTAAATGTAGTGATATTGAGACATACCTATCCATAGTATAGACAAGCATAGCAATTCTTAACTACTTAATACAATGGCTACTTAGTACTGGGGCATTAGGCATCATACAGGATTCCTGGATCCACTGGTCCAGTTGATCCTCCCTATGTCGCTTCAGGTCAGAATAATGGTGCCTGACCTGCTCACCAGTCCAAGGAACACAGGTGGCACTGGTGAGATCATGGGCAAGACTGTTCCAGGCCTCCGTTTTATATTGGGTACCCTGGTACTGGCCCAGCAGGAGTCTTTCCTCATGATTGTGGACAAGGAGCCAAACCATTACTTTGGACTCCTGGAAGGCCCAGTGTTGCGCTCTAAATCAAGTGCCTTTTCCAACATCAGCCATGCTGACTGCAGATGAAGCTACAACCAGTTATAGCAAGTATTCCCGCCTGTGGAGCTTGAATATGCCTCATTTCCTGCACTTATTTGTGATTGGCCAGTTTTGGAAAAACTCAGCTGTAGGCATGCCTGCTTAGCTGATGTTGGCAATGTTTAAAATTCCTTTGATAGATATGTGTCTGTTGAAAGTGCATGTTTGTGAAATGTTGTCATGGCTTAGTGGTTAAGTACTGTGACTATAGTGCACAGTATCCTGAGTTCGAGCCCTGTCACTGCTTTTTATTTTCCTGCTGGGCAGACCTGACTGGTTAAGGAACAGTAAAGCAGGTGTGAGCGTGTTTACCCGACTTTGCTCAACTTTGCCCAACGTTGCTCGACGTTGCTCAACGTTGCTCGATGTTGCTCAATGTTGCTCGATGTTGCCCGACATTGACCTGGTTAGCGCGGTGCGCAGCTACACGCAATTGTATTTAAATATGCTCAATAATTGTAAAATGTGATTAGCAGTGCTTTATATTGCTTAAAATAGGGTACTCATGCCTCAGAATGCATAACCATTTCACCTTCATATGTATATATATATATATATATATATATATATATATATGGGTCTACTACTAATGCCCGACACGACGATTCCCCGACGGAAAAGTCACCGACGCCAGATGACCGACAACACACAAACCCGACAACGCAAAACACCGAACACCATTACACCGACACGGAACGGGCGTAAACAACGCGACACTACATAGCATACACACTAGCCCTGACCCAAACCCTAACCCTAAGGTCCGACACTATCGCTTCACCTACCTGCACCCTAACCCTAACTCACTTAACCACTAGCCCAAGCTCACACTAACGCACACTTCACCTACCTGCACCCTAACCCTAACTCACTTAACCCACCCCTAGCCCAAGCTCCGACACTAACGCACACATCACCTACCTGCACCCTAACCCTAACTCACTTAACCCACCTAGACCAAGCTCCGACACTAACGCACACTTCACCTACCTGCACCCTAACCCTAACTCACTTAACCCACCCCTAGCCCAAGCTCCGACACTAACGCACACATCACCTACCTGCACCCTAACCTCAACTCACTTAACCCGTCCCTAAACTAGAGTCCCTTACTAGCACACACTTACCTTACCCGAACCATACCTCCGAACACACACTCACCTTTCCCACAGCCTAACCCGACATCCCACAATCTCGAGCACTTACCTGACCGATCCTAACTCCGTCACCATCGCACACTTACCGCGTCGCGATCGCACATTCCCTTGTCGGTCTTTCCGCTGTCAGCAAATCACCCTGTTGGTACACTTACCTGTCGGTCATCTGGCGTTGGTGAGTTTTCCGTCGGGGAATCGCTGTTCGGCATTAGTAGACCCATATATATATATATATATATATATATATATATATATATATATAAAATTTGTTCACTACTACATTTGACATTTCAATGCGTTTTACAAAACTTATACATAAAAAAAGTCAGGAAATATTTTTGTATACAGATTTCCCACAGAAAATGGAATGTGCAGTAGTGGGACTCAAACCGGGAATGCCTCCTCTTTGTGTGAAGGCTCTAACCACTATGCTATCCCTATTTTGCTTAATTTGCATATATTTTTCATATTATCCTCTTCTGGTGTCTAAGTTGCTAACCTTAGCTAAGCAATGGGCAAACCCGCGCAAACCCGCGCAAATACGGGCAGCTATATCGAAAGAAAAAAAATAATTCTTTTTATTTTTAGTTTTGTCAGTTTAACATATGGGGGAGTGTAGTGTTATATTGTGCACATGTGAGTGGACTCGCTCATGTAACTCGAAATTGCAGCATTTCTTCATTGCAGGGGCGTGGATTTTTGGACTGCTTGGCAGTCCAACATGCCCTCTACACTCGCCCATGCTCCGTGTAAGCTTTAGAGTTGAGGCAGTGCACCCTCATTAATATGCATGGCGCACTGCCATTATACTCTTACACTGGCACTGCCATGTAAGACTAATCTAGTCTTACACGGAAGATTAATAAATCCGGGGGAATGTCGAACATCTACAGTTATAGTGTTCTCATCAACGAACCAAACTTTCCTGCCAGGTGTAATTCTGTGTAGGATGCAATAGAAAGTACCTTATCATATGTGTGAAGAAAGGAGATACAGCCAGCCCAGCTAGCTGGAATTTTATAAATAATTATATGTCATTTGTGAATATCAACATGATTCCTATAAGATGTTTGTGTTACAAATGTATTAGAGCTGTATGTCATATAAGCTGGTTTGTACAGACATGTGCTGAAGAGCTATTTTACAAAGTGCCATTTGAAATATATACACAGTGTATCCTACTGGAATAGAACAGAAATGTACATACACTATTGTAACTGTTTAAATGTATATATGTTAACAGGGTAAACTGGAATGCAGGAGGTTAACTTGCAAAACTTCAGAAAAATAACTGAAATTAAATTGCTTTATGGCTAGGCCATAAAAAAGATGTATTTCAGTTTCAGTGCAACAGGGGGGGCACAATGTCTAAAACTAAGGAGCTTTCTATATTGTCCTGGAAGAGTTTTGTTGTTTTATGACTTTCACCATTTGCCAAAGATCTGTGGGAAAGCCCTTGTCTGGGTTTTTTCACAGGTGGATGCTACATACTGCTAGCTTTCAGCAGTAGGGATTTTACCTGTAATATTTGACATATTAATTTAACAACTCTTTGAGAGAGACATCATTCTGTAGTCTGCCTTGGACCTGACCAGAAGACCCGTTTACCACACATTTGCCATAAGTCTAGGGAACAGTATAATTTACTTAGATATAGGCAGGAATATAGCAAAGATTAATTTAGAAGATTTTCTTTATTTATTTTAGACTGTCCTGTAATGTTGTTTTAAATATTTCCTGTGATTTTGAACTCTGCTGTCACTGTAATTATATACTAAGTATTTTCTTGTTCTTTTATTATTTATTATTAAATGTATTTAAACATTTCATTATGGCTGATATGCCTATGGATATTTAAGTTCTGACAGTACTTGCATATTTATTTGGTGACACTGTGGGCCACTTCTAATAGCCTTGCTCTTGGTCAAACTACCATTTGTATTGATAGTAACATTACACAGTAAGATTGGACACCCTTTGTTAAGGGCCTTAAAGTAGCTGATAAGGAGTGACTGGTGGCACTGATAACTACCTTATAGTCTGAGCAGAAGGGGGCATAACTAGTAAACCTGTACTAGCCTTTCCCAGGTGTGTGTGTGTGTGTGTGTGTGTGTGTGTGTGTGTGTGTGTGTGTGTGTGTGTGTGTGTGTGTGTGTGTGTGCATGTGTGGAGTGTGTGTGTGCGTGCATGTGTGTGTGTGTGTGTGTGTGTGTGTGTGTGTGTGTGTGTGTGTGTGTGTGTGTGTGTGTGTGTGTGTGAATCAAACCTCAAAGAGTGTGTGTGTCAGCTACTTGGGCAGGGACATGAAGCACTGGTTGGACAGAGAGAGTGCTGGAGGTTTTGGTTTAGTCACTCAGCTGAGATCTCAACTCTATAGCTGTGCCAGTGGGGAGTCTTATTGGGGATCTGGAGAAAAGAGGAAGAAACCAGCCCTGGACTGACTGTGGTTTTTGTGTGTTCTTAAGGGAAATTGCACTTTAATGCATAGAGCTGCATCTGTAAATACTGTGTGTGTACCTGTCATCCTGTCAGTGTATGTCCCTCACTGGTACCAGTGGTGAGGATTGAGGTTCCTTCATTACTGGTCCAGTGGTGAGGCATCACAATATGCAACACTTATAAGATATATTTTCTTTCTTTCTTTCTTTCTTTCTTTCTTTCTTTCTTTCTTTCTTTCTTTCTTTCATTTTATTTAACTGGGCAAGTGTATTAATCCAGTCTATGCACTTTACACTTGTGACCCAGGATAGCAATTATCATGAATGGTTCTTAGGTTTGGCATGTAATAAATAACCTCTTGATCCCTATGTATCAAAGATGAATGTCTTGCTTGCTAAATCACTATAACTGCTCTGCATACTTTGCTAGGAAAATAGCAGTAGCATTTGATGAAGAGTCTACTATTCCGGAACTATTGCAGGAGGCTATATGATTGGTGAAATGTGAGGGTACTGGGCATTGATAAGTCTTAGTACTGACAGCAACAACCCAAATCAAGCTATTGGACCTTTACTAACATTTTCCAAAACCAGCAGCCATGCTGCATTCCTTGCTGGAAAAAGTAATGAGAACATTCCAGGCTAATAGCAGGCATGAGAAAAAGCTTCAATATTCAGCAAGGAGATGTAAGCTTACACTGCTACCCCCCCCCCCCCACCCTGAGTCTGTGCCCTAGTGTATCATTATATATACTGATCACACATACAAAATATGAAAATGGCGATAATTATGGAGCTGGAATTTATTTATTTTTTATTTTGTAATACAGATTAGACCATAAGGGACCTTTTTCTGTTATTGTGGCCTACCATGCATGAAATACAAAAGTAAACTAAAAACTAAGACTGTGACGCCCGTGCCCTGGCCCAGCAATCAAGGAACCTCAATCCTCACCACTAACATCAGAGAGGGCACCTCATACAGGAGAAAGGATAACAAATACACACAGTAAAGTGCAATTTCCCTTATGAGCACACAGAGATCACAGTCAGTCTGGGGCTGGTTGCTCCCTTGCTCTTCAGGTCCCCAATACGACTCCCTATTGGCATAGCTATAGGGTCCAGATCTATGCCTAGCTGGCAAGCTAACCTCCAGTACCTTCTCTGTCCTACCAGTGCTTTGGGTCCCTGCTCAAGTAGCTGACACACACACACACACACACACACACACACACACACACACACACACACACACACACACACACACACACACACACATTTTCAGATAAGTATTTATACAATTTCACAGACATTCCTGGGAAAGGCTGAGACACAGTCTCCAGCTGTGCCCCTATACCCAGACTATATGGTAGTAATTCCTGACACCACTAGCTAATAATTATCAGCTAACCAAAGGCCCTTAAAAGGGTGTCCAGTTATTACTGTGCAATATTATTATCCAATAGTAGTATAACTAAGCAATCAAGGCTTATTGGAAGGGCTCAGTACAGGATCACTTATAATCATGTAATGTACTCTAGAGCTTAATTTATCTCTACATAAACCACCCACAGCTGAAAAGGGTTTAAAATATTTAATAATAAATACTAAAAACACAAGACAATACTACTAAACCACAGTGCTATTCAAGAGATCAGAGATCACACAGAAACATAAAATTATTCAGTAGTACAGTTCTGACATACCAGAAAAACATTTTCTAATTCCTAGCTATTGCTACAAGAAAACATACTTCTAAACTAACTTACATAGAGCATAAGGAAGTGCTGAGTTGGATAGTCAGACAAAAATGTGTACAGTCGCTCTAGCAATAGTTTTTAAAATCACTAACAAACATTTCTGCTGGGTCCTCCCAGATTACATAATTTTTGACACTTAGCTGGGGTTCCCAGGCTAGCCGACTACATTATTTAGCAAGCCAACACCTGCTCAGGAAGCTACAACAATAAAAGACATTTCCCATGTAAACTCTAGTAATTATTCCTTAAGTTAAAACAATAGAAATAATGTGCTAGCCAAGACAGACTGACTGTGAGCTCTAGAGATCAGAGGATAGATTTGAAATAATTTTAACTTCAAAAGAAAGATTTGAAATGCTTGCCTTAGTTTTCCTTACAGAAGATGGCAATGCTTCTACAATCTTGAAGTTCAACATTTTACAGTATTTGCTTTCATTTAAGAAACAAGCCTGTATTTTACATTTATATATACAATTGACAGAATTATGCACCAAATTCTATTTGACTAGGCTAGCAGCCTTCACCCACCTTCCCCAATCTTCACACCCCCCCCGAAGAACTCAAGCTAGTTTTTCAAGTGACCCTTGAGAAATGCTGCTTGAGAGGGTTAGGTCTATCTGAGTCTACCTTACCCCTTTCCCTGTCTTGAGAGCCCATCTGCATTGGCATTGTTACTCCCACTGTGGTACTGCATTGACATATATGCTTGCAACCCCAGGGTCCATCTTAGCAACTTGGCATTTTGCTAGCTGGCTCTGTTTAACCATATTAGGGGGTTGTGATCTGTTGTTACAGTGAATATTCTTCCATACAGATAAGGCTGAAGTTTCTGCAGTGCCCACACTATGGCTAGACATTCCTTTTCTACAGCTGCATAGCATTCCTCCCTGGGCTGGAGCCTATGGCTGCGATAAACCACTGGGTGCTGTTCCCCCTCTGAAGAAATCTGGCTAAACAGCCCCCACCCCATGGTTTGAAGCATCCACTTGCACAACAAATTCTTTGCTACAATCTGGACTGGCTAACATGGGGGTCCTCCCAAAGCTTCTTTAAGCTTCTGGAATGCCTGCTCACATGCCGGGGTCTACACTACTTTATCTGGCCTGTTCTTCCTTGTCAGGTCTGTGAGGGGAGCAGCTATGGTACTATAACTGGGGGCCAGGGGTGTAGCTAGGATTTTCAAATTTATACTGACAGCTCTCAAACTGCTACCCCCCTCCCCAGCCAAGCTACGGCCATTCTCGTAATTCACGGTTCGCTCTTTTAGTGTCGATGAAGAGGCATTCGCTGTAATGCCTCTTCAGTAATATAATATAAATTCACTCAAACTCGGTTCCTTGAATTGAAAATTAACCTGAAATGTCAGTTCTTTGAAAAATGCAGCATGGTAGTTGGGGTAGAGACTTTATGCTTTTGTTTTCTGTAACTAAGGTACAGGTTTTGAGCTTGAGTAAATTACTAACCACCTGCTACCACTACCTAGGATGTTTCATTCACATACACACACCCCTACCTACCTCTTAGTGCAAGAAATATGGACAAAGCCTAAAATAAACAGGGACAGATATTAAATAATGTTCTCGTGGACTTAGAAAGTTGCTAGAATAACAGGATTTGTGCTAGTATGAATTTTTCTAAAGGACATGAAGTCTGAAGCTCAAATGTCTGTCATTATTTAGCAATTTCAGCCTTCAATGATTTTCTAGAAAATCACAAAATTTATGAGGAACAGACAAAAAATATGGGGCAAAAATCTGGACATTCTGCAAAATTTGGACAGTTGAGAGGTATGCTACCTACCACACACACACACACACACACACACACACACACACACACACACACACAAAACCTCTCAACCTCTTACAGCAGCAAACTCATAAATAAAACTGAGGCAAAGGCCCAAAAATAAGGACATTTTTTTTAAATGTTGCTCTTATAAACTTAGAAAGATAATAGAATAGTAGTAGGTCTTGCATCAGTACGAATTTTCTGAAAGGTATGAAATCTGAAACTGAAATGTCTGCATTATTTTCTAACTTCAGTCTTTAACAATTTGCCACTAATTTGCCAGAAAACTGCAATTTTATGAAAAACGGACCAAAAATGTGATGCAAAAATATAAAATTGCCAGATAATACAGCTGGGAACCTGTCAAAGGAGGGACACCATTTTAATATGAGCACAGTTAACTTAGAGCAGCTGACAAAATTAAAGAATCTATATGCATTTCTGAAATAAAAGTAATGTATAACTCTGATCATTACAGTTATTTATAAAAGTAAAGTAAACCCTCTATGTTTTCTTCCAAAACTGATATTTTGTGGAGGGATCATTAGGGGAAGAGCAACATTTTGAGCCAAAATCAGGGACAGTTAAGGTTTGGCTATGCCTAATTCTATAAAGCAATTTGCATGTACCTCTCAACCTGTTAATGCAATAAATCTGGACAAGGCCAAATATATTGAGGGAACATATAAACAGTTCTAAAAATTGCTCTTGTATAAACTGGGACAGTTGATAGAACAGGTCTTATTTTAGCATGCATTTTTCTGAAGCTTATAAAGTCTGAAACTAGTGTGTCATTATTTAGTGACTTAATTCCTAAATCATTTGCCAGAAAACCACAAATTGAGGAACAAACCAAAAATAAGAAGCAAAAATATATTCATTCTTTGAAAATCTGGACAGTTGGGAGGTATAGTTCAGCTGGGGCTGTCTAAGTTTGCCGCCCTTCCCCCTCATAAAACCATGGTCGAATGGAGCCTCCCCCTGCAGCCATTCCAATGATCCATTACTTTGCTATTTCACTCCATTTACCATAAACACTAATGTGCATACTGATTTACTTCTATGATGATTTGAACTTCATTTGAAAGTTTTAGTTTGCATTTTACAGCACAAACACTAAGACATCTGCTAAACAAACTTGGCATTAAAACTTCTCTGCCCTTGAAACTCACATTCATTGAAACAACATTAAAACCCACATTCAAAGAAAAATACATTTTACCCGTGGCAGATAAAATTAATTCTGGGCTGCTTTTAAATCATAGGCCCCTTGCATATGAAACATACATGTGCTCTTTGATACACCTTCCTATTGCTTTGAACATTTTTCCAGTAAACAATGAAACAAAACTGCCCAATTCAGAACATTTCCATCATAAAAGTCTAGTCAAACTTCTACAGTCCACCATTATCAGTAAATAATATGCACAATCTCTGAAGTAGTAAAAAAAGTCATCTAAATAATTCCACGTTAAATAAATCTAACTAATGAAGAGGTTGCTGCTAGCAATCACCTTTATATTTCATGACTTCACCGAAAAATAGTGTCTGATGCCCCTGAGGAATAAAAGTGTCTTAACTTTCAGTACAGCAGCATTCACCCCTTATGGGAGTAGAACCAACAACCTTCTGCATTAAAAGCAAGTACACAACATTTTGTGCTACTAGCAATGTGAGCCAACTTAGCATAATCAGCACTAAACTTCTCTTCCCCTGCAGCTCTCAGTTCCTTGTAAAATCTACGCAATACTCAACTACATCTCAACTTCGCAGCACAAGAAGTCTGGAAAAAGCCAAATTTATTGGGGTGGGTCAAAAGGGCAAAAAACAGGAACACATTAAACATTGCTTGTATAATCTTGGAAAGCTGCTAGAATATAATGCTGTGTTACCATCATACATTTTACTGCCAAGGTCACTGTGCAAAATAGTCAGAACAACATACCACTATGCCAAATCACCTGCTTTGTGAAAGAGAGGAAGACTGAAACTTAAATGGCTATCATTTAATGAATTCAGTTCTCACCATAGCTGTCAACCTCTTAGCACAAAACACCTGGACAAACCCAGTAATGAGGGAATACAGCCCTCAAACATATTCAGTGAATTCAGTTCTTGCCATAGCTGTCAACCTTAGCACAAAAACCTGGACAAAGCCAATAACAGGGTATTACAGTCCCAAAAATAAGGACAAATTTCAAATAGTCATAAACTTAAAAAATTGCTATAAAAAAGGTTGTGTTAGTATATATTTATTGCTAGAATAAAAAGTTGTTTTACTATGTCACAAACACAGGGATAAGATGCAGACTCCACACAGAAGGCACCCCAGCCAAGAATCAAACCAGAAAACCTACAGCTGTGAGGCAACAATACTGCCACTGCACTATCAAATATGTAAGGAAGCAAACATTCAGAAACCTGAAATCTGAAATTTAAATGCCTGTCAATTTGTTAATCAGGACAGTCTGACTTGGAACAAAAAAAAAAAACACAATTCTCAGCAGAGGCCCAGGAAAAAATAATGCAGACATGTCTTTGTAACATGGGAGAACACAAAAGCAAACACAGGGAGAAGATACAGATCCCCCCCCCACACACACAAAGAAGGCACCCCAGCCAAGAACCTACAGCTGTGAAGCATCAATGCTACGTTGCTACCACTGCACCATCAAATTTCAAGCATTACAATATTTAAAAACCACAGATACATACAGATATTGATCAGATCAAATATGAGGCAAAAATCTGCAATTTTTTTACAAATGGTGGTGGGTAGGGAATTCAGGTCTTTAACATCTGTATACAAGGTACATGGTTCAAGCCTGAGGTATTCCCTACCACACCACCATGAGTAATCACACCAGTACATCCCACCTGGGGCATTCACACACACACACACACACACACACACACACACAGGAATCCTCGGACTAACACACACTTCATATTACTCACCAACCCTCCATGAAGTGAGACCAGCTCTGGAATGCTCGGACCAACATAACGAATCCTCCTCCCACTCAGACAGCATTTGGAGCTCCATTCCCATGAAGTGAGACCACCAACATAACATGTATTCCCGCTCGGACCAACATAACGAAGCATTTGGAGCTCCATTCCGACTGGCTGCCTAAAGCGCACATGTGCGGTGAGCGCTCCATTCCGACTGGCTGCCTAAAGCGCGCTGACATCATCATGCAGTAAAACGCGAAAAAAAACAAATTTAAAATGCTACCCCCCTTCTACATAAGTTGTACTGAAATCAGTACAGTGTGTATGCCTCCCGACGTCCCTGCTGGGGGCAACCTTTCTGTAGTACCCTGTTGTCCCTAAAAAGGCCCTCACCTGCTTTTTAGTAACAGGTGCAGGCCATGTCTGAATGGCTTCCACTTTGGCAGGTTCTGGCCTTCTCTTACCACTCTCCACTCTATGTCATATGTAAGAGGCCTCTGCCATACCCACCTGACTTTTGTTTGGCTTAATGGTCAACCCTACCCTCTGTAGTCTGCCCAGCATCTCCCTGACATGCTGAAGGTGCTCTGGCCAGGAATGTCTGTAGATGGCAATATCATCTAGGTAAGCAAGGGCAAACCCTCCTGCTCCTGCTAGGATATAGTTTACCAGCCTCTGGAAAGTCGCTGGGGCATTCTTCATCCCAAAGGGCATATTTGTGAACTCATACAAGCCAAAAGGAGTCACAAAGGCTGACTTATCTCTAGCACTGGGAGACAAGGGCACCTGCCAGTAACCCTTGGTAAGATCAATGGTTGTAAGATACTTAGCCCAACCCAGCTGCTCTAGGACCTTATCTTTCCTAGTCATGAGATAAGCATCCAACTCTGTGTGACTATTTAATTTCCTGTAGTCCACACAGAACCTGGTGCTGCCATCCTTCTTTGGCACCAGCACCACGGGGGAGGCCCAGGGACTGTTAGACTCTTGAATCACCACCCCTAGTTCCAACATCTCCTGTACCTCTTCCCTCAGAGTCTGTCTGACTCTCTCAGGCACCCTATAAGGGGCCTGCCTAATAAGCCTTTGGGGTCCTGTATCCACCTGGTGCTGCACCAGGTGGGTGCACCCTGGTTTCCCAGTGAACATGTCCCCAAATTCCTGCAACACTGCTCAGATTTCTCAAACCTGGGTAGGAGATAGCTGCTGGGATATTACTACCCCTTCCACTGAGGTATCAGCCAGAGCCTCACTGAGGAGATCAGTCCCCAGATCTCCCTCAGAGTCCTCCTGCAATCCACTGCAAATGCTCAGCACAAGGGCCTCTCTATCATGGTAAGGTTCCATCATGTTAACATGGTACAATTTGTGCCCCTGCCATCTGCCTAGCACTTCCACCATGTAATTAACATCACTTACCTTTCTTACCACCTTGTAGGGACCTTCCCAAGCTGCTTGCAGCTTGCTGTGTCTGACAGGAATGAGAACCATTACCTGTTGCCCCACAGCATACTCTCTAGCGCGAGCATTCCTGTCATACCATACCTTTTTCTGTTGTGGGGCTTCTGCCAGGTTCTCCTGGGCAAAGCCCATGAGTTCCCTGAGCCTTGTCCTGAGGTTTAGGACGTATGCCACAACAGACTCCTTATGAGACTTGCGCTCACCTTCCCACTCATTTCGAATTAAATCTAGAGGTCCCCTCACCTTATGCCCATACAGCAACTCAAAGGGTGAAAAACCTGTGGATTCCTGGGGAAACTTTCTGTAAGCAAACAACAGATGAGGCAAATATTTGTCCCACTCCCTCTTAAACTGATCTGCAAATGCCTGTAGCATGGACTTGATTGTAGAGTTTAACCTCTCAACAAGATCATTAGTCTGAGGATGGTAGGGGGTGGTCTTCATGTGCTTCACCCCACAGGACTTCCACAGACAAGTCGGCAGGTCTAAAATGAAAATGGCACCTCTGTCAGACAGCATTTTTTTGGGAAACCTACCCTGCTGAAAATCTCTAACAAAGCATTTGCCACCTTCTCTGCCTCAATGGAGGAAAAAGCCACTGCCTCAGGGTATCATGTAGCATAATCCACTACCACTAGGGTATACTTTTTCCCTGTGAACTTGGAGTACCCACAATATCCATATCTACCCTCTGAAATGGCTCCACAATCACAGGCCAAGGCATCAAAGGAGCTCTCACCTTGTCTCCTGCCTTGTCTATCTTTTGGCACTGCTCACAGATCCTGCAGTACCCTGTTACATCTCTGGAAATTCCAGGCCAATAGACATTTTGCATAATATGTCTCTTTGTATGTTTTATGCCCATATGACCTGCAAAGGGAATATCATGGGCTATGGCTAGAAGCGCCAGATGGTAGGGTCTAGGCACTACCAACTGCTGTACTCTCTCACCTTCTAGCCTTCCCTCAGGGGTCCATTCTCTGTATAGTAACCCTTTGTCCCAGTATACAGATCCCCCCTTTCCTTGAGAATCAGGTGCCTCCCTAGCTACCTGCCTCGGGCCTTGCAATGTAGGGTCTGGGAGCTGAGCCTGTCTCAACTCTCTCCTTGTAACCCTTCCCAGCTCCCCTTCCACAGGAAAGTCTGGCATCCTCTGACAGTGGTGCCTCACTGTCAGCCTGAGTACTACTACTCACCTCTACCTTTGCAGTTACCCTGTCCAAGGGAACATCAGTACCCACAAGCAGCTATAGCTCACCTTCAGTCTCACTGCTACAGATTAGCTCCCTCCTGAAGTAATCACCTCACCAGTCCTGGCTGTAAGTATGCAGTCTGTCTGTGTCTCCCCCAGGCTACCAGACCCACATGCTTGTCTCCTAGCCTCACTGCGTGTAACTGCATAAGCACATGGTACTGCCTCATCCAAATCCTTCCCTCTCAGGACATCTGCAGGATGGTAGTTTAGTACCCCTATTGTCTCAAGACAACCTACTACTGGCATTTTGTCTTTCCCACTTACTGGCTCCCTCACCTTTGGTTCCCCACCTTACCTCCATGGACACCTGTATGCCACATGGCCCCACTGGCTGCATTCAAAACATTTAACCCTAGCTCCTGGACATGTACCTGGACTAGTGGCTTCCCCTGCTACTGGCAGATTCTGTTTGGGCAGTCTGTGCTGCCCACCATGGGTTCCTTTAGACCCAAGAGCAGTACTGGGGGTCCCATTCCTGTGCAGGGCTGCCCTGCTTGCCAGGTATAGGTCTCCCTTCTTCCCCAACTCATCTGAAGTAGCACATTGTCTATCAGCTAACCAGATCCTCATGTCCTCAGGCAAAGTGCTAAAGACTTGTTCCCTCACCAAAAGGTCTGCCAGCCCTTCATAATTGGTGACCTGACATCCACTCACCCAGCTATGAAAATAAGTGCTCAGTTCAGCAACATATTCACACACACTTTCATCTGTCATGTGTCTATGCTCATGAAACTTTTTCCTATACATTTCAGGTGTTAGCTTAAAAGATTCTAAAATACATTTTTACAGCAGTATAATTCAAACAGACAGCATCAGGCATTTTTGACAAAATGTTACAGCTTTCCCATGGAGTAAGGGGGGTCAGGAACCATACCCAGAGCCTTTGATCAACACTATACTGTTTGCATACCCTCTCAATCATATGAATGAAGCTATCAAAATTATCCCCCTCTTTAAATTGCAGAAGAAATTTACTGATGTTGTGCTTCTGGGGTCCAGTTACGTCCTTCCCCATTACCTCCATGACTCTGGTGAAGAATCAGCATTTCCCTCTCATGCCTCCTCTGATGCTCCTTTTCTTCGGTTTCTATCTCCAAACGTCTGACCTCCAACTCAAGTCTCTTTAGCTCCAGCTGGATTTTTTAAGTCCACTGCAGAAAAGATGAGCTGCCCATTCTCCGAGGATATTGTATCTTCACTACCAGTCTTACTGTCCTTCGCAGAAAGGTTGAGCTGTCCATTCTCTGAGGATATTGTATCTCCACTGCCAGTCTGATTGTCTTCCTGGATGCTGTTTTTTGATGCAGCTGTAACCAAGGCTGCAATCAGGTCTGCCTTAGTCAAGTTTCCATGCACCAGTCCCCTAGCCTGGCACATCTCCACCAGCTGGCTCCTTGTCAGCTTTCCATACTCCTCTGCTGACATGCTGCCTGCTCACCCTGACAAACTAAGCTAACAAAAGAAATAAAACAATTGTGATCTGAACTCTGAGTATTCACTGCATGGCTGTTTTAGAGTACAAAACACCTTCAGAGATCACTGTACATAAGCTACAGGATTCACTCTACCCACACCACTACAAGCCAATTAGTATTTGCCAACTAATTAATATGTGATGTGGATATTCCACCACTGCCAAACACAAATGTGAGATGGATATCCCAACCACTGCCACCACAAATGTGATGCCCATGACCTGGCCCAACAATCAAGGAGCCTCAATCCTCACCACTAACATCAGAGAGGGCATCTCATATAGGAGAAAGGATAACAAATACACACAGTAAAGTACAATTTCCCTTAAGAGCACACAGAGATCACAGTCAGTCTGGGGCTGGTCGCTCCCTTGCTCTCCAGGTCCCCAATAAGACTCCCCACTGGCACAGCTATAGGGTCCAGATCTCAGCCTAGCTGGCAAGCTAACTTCCATACCCTCTCTGTCCAACTAGTGCTTCGTGTCCCTGCCCAAGTAGCTCACACACACACACACACACACACACACACACACACACACACACACATACATACACACACACACACACACACACACACACACACACACACACTTTGAGATAAGTATTTATACAACTTCATAGACACTCCTGGGAAAGGCTGACACACATTCTCCAGCTGTGCCCCTATACCCAAAGTATATGGTATTAATCCCTGCCACCACCAGCTAATAATTATCAGCTACCCAAATGCCCTTAAAGTATCCAATTATTAATGTGCAATATCATTATACAATAGTATGTAACTAAGCAATTAAGGCTTATTGGAAGGGCTTAGTACAGGATCACTTATAAGCATGCAGTGTACTATAGAGCTTAATTTATCTCTACATAAAACAGCCACAGTTGAAAAGGGTGTAGAAATATTTAATAATAAATACTAAAAACACAAGACAATACTACTACACCACAGTGTTATTCAAGAGTTCAGAGATCACACAGAAACTTAAAATAATTCAGTAGTACAGTTCTGACATACCAGAAAAACAGTCTAATCTTTTCTAATTCCTAGCTATTGCTACAAGAAAACATACTTCTAAACTTACTTACATAGAGCATAAGGCAGTGCTGAGTTGGATAGTCAGACAAAAATGCTTACAGTCTCTCTCTGAGCAATAGTTTTTAAAATCACTAACAAACATTTCTGCTGGGCCCTCCCAGATTATATCATTTTTGACACTTAGCCTGAGATTCCCAGGCCAACAGGCTACATTATTTAGCAAGCTAACACCTGCTCAGGAAACTACAACAATAAAACACGTTTCACATGTACATTCTAGTAATTATTCCTTAAGTTAAAACAATAGAAAGACTGTGCTAGCCCAGACAGACTGACTCTAAGCTCTAGAGATCAAAGGATAGATTTGAAATAATTTTAACTTAAAAAAAAGATTTGAAATGCTTGCTTTAGTTTTCCTTACAGCAGATGGCAATGTTGCTACAATCTTGAAGTTCAACATTTTACAGTATTTGCTCTCATTTAAGAAACAAGCCTGCATTTTACATTTATATATACAATTGACAGAATTGTGTACCAAATTATATTTGACTAGGCTGGTAGCCCTCACCCATCTTCCCCAATATTCACAAAGACATTAAGTACAAGGGAGTAAGGAAAACAGTTTGAATAAGTATGAGGGAACAAGACAAACATTAAATTGGGTGGTGTGCTGTACAAGTATAGTTCAGCTATAAGTACCTACTGTTTGACATGATACTTTTAGCTACAAAATAACTCTGAAAACAAGATTCATCCTGGTGGTTTTATCAGGATAAGTGACTGGAAAATCAACACACCATTAAGCAGAGACAGTTAAGAATTAATAGGTACAGCAGGTGCTCTTAGGCAATGTTAGATTTGCACTGTGTCCCTAAGCAGTAACAATGTAAGAGAGGAAACAAAAACAGTCATCATAGTTGCAGATCTAATATGATGAGGAATGATGTTTCATAACTGGGGATGATGGATTGAGAAACTCCTGCCACTACAGTAAATACAGTGTGTACATGTACTGTACATGGGGTAAGTGCAAACTGGAAGTAGAACAGGGTTATGAGAAACAGAGTGGGAAGATGGACTGTGGTGTAGACATGAAGACTGGCCCAAGTTAATTAGTTCAAATGTAAGAATACCATTTAGGAGTGTGACCCTTGTGGATATTAGAATTCAGCTGACTACCTAAGCTACCATTTAGGAGTGTGGCCCTTGTGGATATTAGAATTCAGTGGACTACCTAGGCTACCTAGGCTACCATTTTGGATTGTGGCCCTTGTGGATATTAGAATTCAGAGAACTACATAGGCTACCAGTTTGGAGTATGCCCTTGTGGATATTAGAATTCAAATGACTACCTAGACTACCATTTAGGAGTGTGTCCCTCATGGATACTAGAATTCATTCCCCAAGTGTATATGACATGTGAACAGTGCTTGTGCAGCAAAGAGGGACTGCTAGTATCCCAGGTATAACTGGCACTGGCGGGGAAGTTTAAACTGACATTGGAAGGGTAAGGTTAGGCAGGTAGACCAGGGTACCGCATAAAAAATGGCAGGTGTAAGGCTAGCATTGTAGGAAGGCAAACAATAAGCCAAGGATGAGAATCCATGTAGACAAGATATATAGTAGAATAGGTCAACCTGCACAGACAATGTATGCATTGCATAAATCATATCAGAGCTGCATGCACTGGTGAAAGTATGTATCAGCAATGCAGAAATGAACAACAAAGCAGGATTCTATTAAATATCCAGCATTAATGTCAGTGGTATGCCTAGACCATCTTGTCAGAAAAATCTGGTAAAACAGTTTGTTCTCCTTTATTTCACTGGGAGCTGTACAACAGAAAATGAAAAGAAAGAAGACCATGACTTACGCATCCTGCATATAACTGAACACTTATGCCTAAATAAACAAGCAATGATGCCCAACAGGGTGCATTTCATTGTGGAAATAACTCATGCACAGGCATGTTCTGAGGCCCAAGGGATATTATTGTGCTTGGAGAAATGTCTATCTTTGTTCTATATTTGAATTTTATTAATACTATACATTAATGTAATGTTTCAACCTTGCTGTACCATATATAATTTTTCTTAGAGGAATTATTTACATCCAAAATAATGTAAGTATTTAATGTCTATACACACACACACACACACACACACACACACACACACACACACACACACACACACACACACACACAGCAATTAACAACCACTTTGTTAAGTTCAGAGCCAGATAATGCTCAAATGGGAGAGGGTAATGCCTATTTTTGTGTAACACGGTGTGTTGCACAGTGCTTGTGATATTGCCATAATATTTCTTGAACTAGGTCAGCTATACAATAGTGAATTAGTGGCAATCATAGCTACTAGGCATGCAGTTCTGGTGACCATTAAGGACCCCAGCCCAAATTCCCAATTGCTCTAAAGCACTGTCTGGTTAAGTGATTTGCTCAATGTCACACAATAAGTAAATGAAAGTGGAAACATTTAAACCCTTTACCCTTGCCACAGGAAGCAGTTCATTCACAAATCAGATATTTAGTCCTCTGCTCTAACTGCCAGAGAAACTGTTTTTAACTACACACACAAATAAGTTGTAATCCAATTTTGTAGAGAAGATTGTATCACACTAATATGAAACAATGACTACATAATGGATGTCGAAGATCAGATGGTTCTAATCATCACTCCGAATATTGCAGACTATATGACTTGACTACAATCAATCTCTTTGCATTTGCTGGTGGCTGTAAAGTAAAGAAGATACTGGAAAAATACATTACTAAAATGCAACATGTTTAGACAACTAAAATGTAACATATTTAGATCATTGGTGGCAGAGAAATGGAGAAGCAGGCGGTCCCTGCAAATTCTTCGCAGGAAGACCTTGGTCTTACTCGAAAGTTGATTGGTCAACTAACTGAGCTTATCAACTTACTGATGCCAGTGGCTTTGTCCCTATTAGATACGCAAGGCAGAAACGTAGCAGAACTTCCCCCAAGGACCGAAGGGTTTACAAAAAAAGATAGCAAGAAAAGTACTGCGAATAAGGAGCTTATTGGTGAAAGAGGGGACGCCGGCTTCCATTCTGAATCAGTTTTGGAAAGTTTTGATCCAGCAAAAACACCGAATGTATTAAGGTACTCCACAGGAACTAATGAGAACTTTTGCGATGAGAATATTGTTAACCTGAGGAATGAAAGGGGAAACAGCAAACCCCAAAGAGGTGCTGAGGCAAAAGGTACTGTTACTCCTTGACAGGAGTTAAATGACTGGTTACGCTATAAATATGTATTTAAAAGTAACAGTAAAGAAAAAATGTGCAAATTAATAACAATACACACAGGGAGAATTTAAACTCCCTTTCCAAGCTAATGAACAAACATATTATTTTGAATATTGAGAACACCTATTTAACAGAATGTATTTCGAAGGAAATTGTGCCCAAAGGGCTGCGTTTATATAAATAACCAAATAATGTTGTGACAGGTTCCTTATTTCATAAGGAACTCATAGAAGTTTTTAATAAATGTGGTATTGAGGTACTGAAATTGATGGTAAGGGAAAATACGAGAGTGCAGGAAGATTTACACAAAGAAATAGAAGTGCTGGACCAATGTATTAAAAATGATTTGATATTTTCCATAGAAGAGGAAAAAGAAAAATATTTTAATATTAGAAAGGATATAGAGAGGGAGATAGAAAATTTAATACAAAGGAAAATAAAGAAAATGGAATGTGATATATATGAATATAAACATAATTTAAGTTACCCCAACCCCCTACATAGGAGATATGGTAAGGAAGTTTATTACCAAGGAGATGATAAAACAGGACCTACGGGTATAGAAGAAGAAATTAACCAACTGGAAGAAGGTTATGGATATGAAGATGAGTTTCCCCCCTTAAGGAGATCCGAGAGGCTTATGAATAAACAAGGGAACAGGCAAACAAATTTACAATGGAGAGGGGGGAGAAGGGGGAGGGGGAGGTACTAACCATACCTAACCTCCCTGAAACTTCTAAAATTACGAATGTGGGGAACAGATGGTCATTTGACAATTTTAACATTTACAATTTTAGTCATTTGGTTTTAAAGGAAGGACACTTTAGATTATTATCTAAAGGGTTGAAATTTATACCCAACACCAAGGGTGATTTAGCAAAATCCCTCCTTGATATTAGGTTGTTTCTAAGGAAAATAAATTTGAAAATTTTATTTCCTAGTAACATAAAAACCCCAGCCCCTACTCTAAGATGGAGAACCACCTACAATCCACCTATTCACCCCAAATTAAAGAATTTAGGGAGAATATTAGAAAAAGAAATTAGAAAAGAAAATGAAACTATTAAATATCAAAATAACCTGGGGACAGAAGGGAAGCAGTTGTTATATGAAATGAAAAATGACCCCAATTTAAGGGTTATGAAACCGGATAAAGGGGGTGGGGTGGTAATAATGGGTAAAATTTAATATGATAGTAGGATGTATAATATTCTTTGGGACAATACAAAATATGAATTGGTCTCTAAAAATGAAATTAATATTGCTTACAACAAAATAGATATACATTTAAAAAATATGTTATATGAGGGGCTTTTCGATCAAAAACATACCTATTTTTGAAAGTGGAAAAACCTAAAATTCCTTCAATTTTTGGAATTCCAAAAGTTCATAAAAATGAGTTGGACCCCCCATTAAGACCAATAGTCTCGGCTGATGGATCCAAAACTCATCCATTAGCTAAATATATAGATAATAAAATTAAGAATCTATGGTTAGACAAAGAACAAATTCTAAAAGATTCCTGGGACTTATTGAAAGTCATTCCTAGTGTAAAAAATCTGGACAATATTTTATTTGTCACTATAGATGTGATTGACCTTTTCTCATCCATTCCATACAATGAAGGTACAGAAATGTTTGAGGAAATATTGTATGAGAGTAAAAACCTTACTAATAATGAAAAACAGGTAAATGTATGGTTAATGGAAATAGTGTTAAATAATAATTTTCTATATTTTAATGGAGAATTTTTTTAGGCAGAAACAAGAAGTAGCCATGGGTGCTGCCTGCGCCCCAACTTACGCAAATTTAGTACTGGCCAGATGGGAAGAGAAATCTGTATTAAATTCCCAATTCAATTCCCATTGGGTGCTTTACCGTATATTTTTGGATGACATAGCACTGTTTTGGACTGGGGGGGGGGGGTTTGATGAATTCATGATTTACCTCAACCATACTACTAATTTCCTGAAGTTTACACATAAATTATCAAAAAATGTATTACAATATTTAGACCTGGAAATTTACAAAAAAGTGGAAAGTTTAGAAACAAAAATATACAGAAAACCTACATATTGTAATATGCTTCTACACTACAATAGTGCACATCCCCTCCACTGCAAAAAGAATATCATAAAAGGACAATTCGTAAGGGGAAGCCGAATGACAAGTTGTCAAAATGATTTCCTTAAAGAATGTGACTTATTAGAAAAAATGTTTAAGGATCGGGGATATCCACTAAAACCTGTTAAGGAAATAAGACAGGAAATAGAAAAGGGTAGAGACATTAGATATACCCCTATTGTGAAAATTACTGACCTAGAAAAGGTGGAACCTAAAGACAAAAGTGTAAACCAAGAGAATTTCCATTTAGCCTTAAACCTAGAATATAATGCTATGAATAATAACATCAGAAGAATATTTTTTAAGGAATGGGGTAAATTTATTGATATAACTGACATAGATAAAATAGAAGGGATTTCGGCAAAAATAGTGTATAAAAATGCCCAAAGTATCAGAAACATTTTAGAAAGTAAGAAAAATGTGGCTCCACAAGGGGCAAAGAAGATGGGTACATATAAATGTGGTAGATGTGCCCAATGCCCATATATTTCAAACACCAATAGGTTGCACATTACAAGTAGGAACAGATTAATATTTAATAATAAGAATTATTATAATTGTGAATCTATGGGGCTAGTTTATATGGCCACCTGTGGGATCTGTGATTCCTTCTATATAGGGAAAACAAAAAGAAAACTCAAAAGAAGAATCTATGAGCATCTTAATGACATTAAGAATTGTAAGGATACTAATGCCTTATTCAAACATAGCAAGGAATGCACAGGAGCCACATTTAAGTTTACAGTGTTAGAACATACCCCAAGAGACATAAGAGGGGGCCCCTGGGAGGAAAAAGTGGAATATAGGGAGCTTTGGTGGCAGGTAACACTAGAAGCATACAACCCACCTGGGTTGAACGAATATACTAGCATATTGCCAGTCTTGAAATTAAGGGCAGCTAAATTATAATGATATTGTTGTAAGAAAGTATATAAATTTGATCTAGCAACAATTTCTGTTAATTTTATTAATAATTTATTTGCTATAAGGGTATTTTTATAAATTATTTTCATAAATAATATTAATATGAAAATTTGTTTTTTTAATACAAAGGACTTCCTTATGGTTTTTAATTTATGGTCCTGCATGCTAAATAAATATGAATCTCCACTAGATGGCAGCTGAATACCACAAATTGAATTGTTTTGTATATATATATATATATATATATATATATATATATATATATATTCTTGTATTTAGTCCTTTATCCTATGAAAGAAATGAGTTTATATTAACCCCATGGAAATTAATTTCACTTGTTTTAATATGTTATAAAATGAAGGTTTTTTTTAAATGGTTTATAAATGTTCTTTCAAATGAATAGGGAAGCATATTTCTACAAAGAAAGTATGCAAAAGGAATTTAATTGGGTTAATTGATTTTAATTGTGTTTATTAATTAAAGTGATTATGTAGACTATAAAAAGGGAGAGTAAATGTTAATTAAGTTTCATCTGATGAAGTCTCAATACAGCAGATGAAAACGCAAGGAATTAATAGCGTTTATGTTTTACAATAGATTTTGTCTAGCCTATTCAATTTACTGAGTGTACTGTGGCTTGGTAAATAAACGTTGGCCAGAAAGAATTCAAATTGCCGTTTTTATCCGTTTCTACACTGGTTTTTGAATTTTTGATATTTAGATCATATTACACAATCCAGGCCTATTGATAAATGAATGTATTCTTTAGTGCAATGAATAAAGCAAAACAATTAGGCAATATAAATACTGCTGCAGCTTATGTTCAACAGCCCACAAGTCATACAAAAATCAGAAATATTACTAAATATAGAATATTTTTTGGGGGGGAGATGCTTACTTGTTTGCAGAACACCTACATCTCACTTTGACCTTACCTATGTCTTCTCTGTCATCAAGAATAGCTATCCCATCTGACATCACTCAGTACAAGTCTGTTGCCCCTCTCTAAAATTCTTGAAAAATGTATTCACCATCAACTAAAGCAATATATCTTACATAATAACCTTATCACCGATACCCAACATGGTTTCCAACCAGCTCACGGTACATCTATAGCCCTATTATCTTTCACAGATATTATTAATAAAGCAAGAGACTTTGGTAAACTTGTATCAGCTTTATTTCTAGACCTATCTAAAGCTTTTGATATGGTCTGTCACTATGAACTTCTCACTAAACTCTCCAACCTTGGCCTCCATCTACTAAATGTTTTTACAGCTACCTTACTAGTAGACAACAATCAATAAAATGGCAAGGCACTATTTCACCACTCATTCCTAATGCAACAGGTGTCCCACAAGGAAATATACTTGGACCTTTACTCTTTAACATAACATATTTATAGCTTACATACAGTCTGTGGACAAGGTACTCTTATTCAGTATACAGATGACTTCACCAATATCTGTTTTTCTATCACTCTAACACACTTACAACAACCAGCAAGCAGTCACCTCTGTCAAAACATGGCTCACTAGAGCTCAACTCGTACTTAATCTGAACATGAAAAAGCTCTTTCTCTTCACTCCTAAATCACTCACCCCTGACAAAACAGTATTTGGGATTTTCTCCTTAAATAACAGTAAAATTGATAGAGTTTCCCATACTAAATTATTAGGTCTAACTACCGATGGCAAACTAAGTTTGACCTACATATTCAAAGTAACACCAAGAAAGCCCACCAGAAATTTGGCTTATTATATAAGAAAAAGCACTTTTTTGAATACTCCTACTAAAATCAAGCTAGCAAAATCCTACTTCCTACCTTCACTACTATATGGACCCCAATTCTGAACAACTCAGAAACCTCCTCAGAATTTAAGTTAGAATGCTATTACAACAAAATCATCAAGTTCACATTGAGTGCTACTGTAAAACTCTATATTCCATCAAATGACTTGAACTTCCAAACTTTCTTTCATATCTGCAACTCATAATCCTAGACAATATTATCTAAAATCCTTCAGACTGTTCAGCAATTAGTCAGTTACTTAACCTGCATATCCCAAACAGAATTCTTAGATCAGGAGACAAACAATTCCTCATTATATCTAAATCCTCCAATTTTTCTGACCAAGTCTTTATTATTGCTATCTTGCTTGCTTGGAACTCCCTACCATTAAATATCAAAACAGTTTCTAATCTTTCTTTTTTAAATACTCACTAAAATGATATTTAAGTGAATCCTGGATCTGTTCCTGTTCCCATACTAGGTAAAGCTAACTATATATCATTCTCTTTCATTCTCTGTCATTGTCTCTGTTTTCTTCACTCGCACTCCCTATCCCTCTCTGTCTTTCTGGTCATCCACCCTTCCTTTTTCATCCTTTGTCTTTGACCCCCTCTGTACATTTTTATGCTCCCTAACCTAATTAATCACTATCTTTACCTAGCTGCTGCAACCAGTAGTCTTGAGCTTTGCAGCTTTATATTTTGCTACCTTTTCTCACTCCTTCCCTCTAATACTCTCTCTCTCAGACAGCTCCATTATGTCATTTGACTGCACTACACTGCAAACTTTTGATCTATTAGCATAATCATGATGTATCTTAACTTACATTAACTTTAAATTTGAGTATCACTTGTTATACTGTTATTGTCCTTTTCTCACATCTTATGTATCATTATCTTAAAGTCTGCAACAAACTCTTTTTTATTGCCCTTTCCTTACTAGTTTCATTATTACTACAGTTCAAACATATTATCATTTATTGTATCTCTGTTTTTATACATGTTGTAATGTGGAGCTTTTCTTTCTAGACCTCCACTGAAAAAAGGGTTCTGTATTTGGCCCAGTCAGACATTCCAGTAAATAAATAAATAAATAAATAAATAAATAAATAAATAAATAAAGGTCTGACCTCCTTAATGGCTATTAATGTATTTTTTCAGCATACACTTTCAGAGTCAACAGAGCAGATTGTGGACAAATGGGGCACTGTGCAGGGTAATGAATCAGCACTTGTCAACCATAATGCTCCCTAATTACCATAAACACTGTTCAAACCTGAAAGAGTATATATTATTTTCTTCTTTACTTTTACAATTATCCCAGAGATTTAGATTTCATGTAAACCTTTTACTTCAAATTTTACAGGAAAAAAAAACACAGACAGTCATTTTCCAAACAGAAGAAAACAAAATACTCTCACATTGAAAAGAGACTTAGCATGAGAAACCGCAAACATCTCTTCCCTTGAAACATTGCATCTGGCAACCCATTAAACTACTGGGGTTTATATTCAAATAGCATATAGTGAAGTACTAAGTAGCATCTATGTGAATGGTTCAGGAAATCAATAGACAAATGTATAAAACATTTGCTAACAGCCTGAGACAACACATTTGACACAAGTGCCCTTTTCAGGAGAACCCCAGGAGTACTGTCTGGTGAAATAACTTGGCAGAGTCACATAGAAGATAAATGAAGGCAGATGGAATCACGCCATGTACTACAGGAAGCAGCCCTTTAACAGCTCACAACCGTACGCATCTGCATTAAATGCTAGACAAACTTTTACAGTCCAAGCACAGTGAATTGCACACCTGTCATCCTATAAACAAGCTAAATTAAAATATATTCATAGTGAAAATATTAATATTAAACTCATAGACTTTATGCTGTCCAATTTATTTGTAATTAAGTAATATACACACGGTCAGAGTTAAGGAACCCAAGGATCACATCCAAAGAACACTGCTCATATGATGATACTCCTAATTACTACTATCAATTTTCTTCTTTTACACCATAAGTTCTCTGATTCATAAGTAGTTACTAAGTTTGCAGAGCAGGGAACTATTGAGGCACCTAGCCCAAATTTCCAGTTACCTCAAAGCACTGTCTAATTAAGTGACTTGCTCAGGAACAGGGCATAAATATGAGTCAAACTCACAGACTGTCCTCCAAATCGGGATACAAATAAAAGCATACTACTCTAACTCACTTAAAAGGGTAACAGAGCAGGTTTTCTGATCCATAAAAACTCTATGAAACCCTCATAACTAACATTGACAGACTGTAACCCTGAATGATGTTCCAAAAAAATAGTAAATGGAGGTCTGGCACTTGGTGTGGAGGATTAAGTCTCATGTCTCCTGTATCTAGGTATAGAGTTTGATTCTGAGCAAGTCACTCAACTAGAGCCTGCCCTCTAAATGGGGTATTACATACACTATGCCTGTCAACTTCTTAATGCAAGAAATCTGGACAAAACCTAAAATAATGGGAGGCCAAAAGCCCAAAAATAGGGAGAGCTTTTAAATATTGCTCTTATAAACTTAAAGAGCTGCTTGAATAATAAGATTTGTGTTAGCATGCGTTTTCTGAAGGATATGAAGTCTGAAATCCATGTCATTATTAGGTAATTTTAAGTGACTTCAGTCCTCTGTGATTTGCCAGAAAACCACAGATTTTATGAGGAACAGACCAAATATCTGAGGCAAAAGTCTGGAAATTCTGTGAAAATCTGTAGAGTTGAGAGGCATTACACACACTCAGACAGACAGACAGACAGACACACACACACACACACACACACACACACACACACACACACACACACACACACACACACACATACTTGCAGTCAGATAAAGCTGCCTGCACTTTAAGCATACACCTTCTCCTCTCCCATTCAGCTCATCTGTGTCCCCTAGTACTGCAAAATGAAGTTCAATTCCTTCATTTTTTGCTTACATTGCAAAAAAAATGAAACTCAGCATGCTCCAATTTCCTACTAATGAATATTGCAAAAAAGGTCTGCTCAGTACTCATAAAGTGGCAAAACAAAGAGCTTTAAATTATATGTTAGTTTCCAGAAGTCTCTCATTTGCTGTGCCACATCCAGTCCCTTTCATTAGCAGATACAGAGACAGTGAGACTGGAACTGGCATGCAGAGCAAGAAATCACATGTTTAAGTTTTGGTTTGGAATATAGAAATTAAGCAGTACCATTTTGTTTTTTGATTGTTTGTAGGAGACTTTTCTTTTCTCTTCTTTTCTTTTTTAATTAATGTTGTACTGCCAGGCCCCACAGCTGCCTAGGTCAACTTGTGCTGGATCCAGCCCTGGTCGAGGAAAGACATATTCAGATATCTCCTTCTGAGCAAATTAATGAAAAAAATAAAATAAAATGCAAGGCATTGAACCCCACCCACAAACTGTCCTCGGTTTTGCTGCTTAGAGCTGTACATTACTTTTTTAGGGTAAATCACAGAAGAATAAAGTTGATATTCAATAGCAGACATTTAAGAGTTTCATACCTCTTTTATTTTACAAATCCATGCTGATAGGCTGCCTGTTGTAGTAGAGTTGTCTCTGCCTGTCTCTCTCTCTTTCACTTTCCATTGCTTATGCTCTCACAAATGCAAGCACACACTCATGCATGCCATACAGACACACATGCACACATATATTTATATTTATATATATATATATATATATATATATATATATATATATATATATATATATATATATATATTCAGACACACTCACACATACATACACACATGCTTGTCTTTTTTATTTTATTTTGTTCTTTTTTTTTTACTTTATACTCAATAAACAGAAAAGCATTGTTTAGTGAGCATAAAAAAGGTAGCCTGTCACTGCCACCCTGAAGTGGTGGACTAGTTTTTCAGTGAGCATTTTCTGCACC
Source organism: Protopterus annectens (assembly GCF_019279795.1). NCBI lineage: Eukaryota > Metazoa > Chordata > Ceratodontiformes > Protopteridae > Protopterus > Protopterus annectens. The sequence goes on along the minus strand of NC_056727.1, from coordinate 613,074,564 downwards.
TTAATACCCTGTTGAAGAATGTCCATTCTCCAGTCATGGTTTAATGTACAGTTTGTTCATTATCTAATCACAAGTAATCATATCTCAGCACTGTTTACTGTCTTTAACTGAAACTATCTTCCTCCTATTCCCATTGAATAAGAAGGTCAAGGCAGTGTCTCTTCAGGCCACTGTACTGAAGTCTGCTCTGCTCACTAGAGCATCACTCATCACACTGGCAAGGTAATGCCAGGCATTCACATTGTACTGTGGACCCTCATAGGAGAGCTCAAACAGGTGCTCACACTGATCCTTATGCAGAAAATACAGAAAAATATTGTTATCCTTCCTACACCACACTGGAGCCCTTCCACACTCACTACCCTCAGAAGCCTTGACCATTTTATAAGTTGCAGTATACAGGAATACAGTCACATCAACACATTGCTGATATCATATGATTTGCATCAACAAATTGCAGGCAGAGTGATGGAGCCCAATGACACCATATAGCCTTGCATTGCCAAACTGTGTGTCAAAGGGATGTTGGGGCCGCAAACCTCTATTGTAACTGCATTCTGATGGAGTAGCATGACTGTTACATACATACATACATACATACAAATATTTCAAGCATGGGCATTAATGCCCTTCTAACTTGCTAATACACCAAAACACTTCTTTCCATGATGTGTCCAGGCTGTTCTTAAAAACATCTAAACTAGTACTTGCTTTAATATAATTTGGTAGTCTGTTCCATGCATTACCTGTTCTGTCAGAGAACCAATTAGCACACTTCTCATTCCTATAGAATCTCCTACATAGCATGTCTGATGATTCTCTAGTACTTTTTGATAACGTCAAACATTCCTAGAGGTAGTTGTCACTAAATGCCCTATATACCTGAATAAGATCTCCTCTTAGACATCTGTAAGAAACACTGTACAAATTCAGATATTTTAGTCTTTCATATTAACTTAAATTTTTACATCCATGGATGCCCTTGGGTATATTTCCACTGTACTCTTTCCAGTTTACTCATGCTTGTTTTCTTATAGGGTTTCCATATTGTTATTCTATACTCAAGTTTGGGTCTAATGTAACTAACAAACAATTACTTCATAATTTTTCATTTCATAGACTTTATAAATATTTTTATACATATAGTTGTATAACTATCATTAACCAAGATATGATTAGAAAAACTCATAGCTAAATCTACCCGGTTTACTATCAGATGTTCTAAGTGAACTCCGTCGATTGCACTTTTGTCAAACACGGAAGTTCGAAAATGGTAATATTGAACACCAAAAGCCAACTTAGGAATGGTTTTAACATGGGTTGATATAGGTGTTCAGTGTTATTGCCAAACTACAAACCTCTCCCCTATCTCGACCCATGTTAAAACCCGTTCCTAGGTTGGCTTTTGGTGTTCAATATTACCATTTTCGAACTTCCGTGTTCGACAAAAGTGCAGTCGATGGAGTTCGCTTCGAACATCTGATAGTAAACCATCTACCCATATACCCAGGCCCTTAAATGAGTCTACAGTTTCAATCACCGGGTGCTCTATTAAATATTCACCTTTCAAATCTCATATGCTTAGTCTTTGATACATTTATCACCATACTATATCCTGTGCCTAAATGGTCAACTTAGTCAATTTTGCAGACATGCCTTATCTGTAAAACATGTAATCAGTTTACTCAGTTTCAGGTCATCTGCATATAGACTGTAGAACACCTCAGATGGAAAAGTTAGGTCTGAAAGATACAATCTGAACAAGTAAGAGACTAGGACAAAGCTCTGTGGGACACCCTGACTGTAACCAAGGATTTCACCTGTCCAGTTGCTATATGATACTTGCCATGTCCTATTTGTATGCCATGCAGCTATCCATCTTGTCAAAGAATACATCAATACCTAGTTATACTAATTTATTGATCAGTGTTTTCTGCATGACTCTGTCAAATGCTGAAGTTAAATGTAAATAAATTACATCACAACACAGATTTTCATTCATAGCTGTTATTATATTGTTATGGAACATCATGTTACAGGTGGTAATATATCTGTTTTCAACATATGCATGCTGATATATGGTTTCAAGTCCCAACCTATCCAGTTCTGATAACAACTTATTCAATATTACCTTCTCTATTTTTCTACAACATGAAAGTAGACTTAAGGGTCTATATGACTCTGGATTTGTCCTTCTCCCCTTTCCCTTGAAGACAGGTTTAATAAACACATGTCTCCAGTCTTGAGGAATCTCCCCATATTTATAATGACGTACGATAATACGTACGATAAGTTCTTGCTGAAGTGTTCTCAACTCATTGTTACTAATTCCATCTCCTCCCTGTGCTTTGTTTGGATGCAGTTTGCACAGTTCTTTTGCAATATAATCTAATTTGATTCCAGTATCTTGGGTTACCTGGATGTCGCTAGGACAAATTATCAATCCCTTTTGTGTAGCCAAACTGTTTTACATAAGATTTTTGTAAATATATCTATAATCTGATTTGTCTGAGAATAAATTTTAGAATCTGCATACAGTTTATCAGTTTGCATGTCTTTACTACTTACACATCTTATGTATCTATAAAAAGGTTTCCTATTATGCTTAATATTTTTATATAATTTTTTTCAAATTTTTCTTCATCTTTTCTCACACTATGCTTAATCTATTTGTCCAGCTTCTTTATTTCAGTTTTCAAAGTTGTAGTTCGACCTGTTTTCCATTTCTTATATTTTTTGTCTGTCATGTGGCCTTTGTGATTCCAACGCATGTGTTAGATGACTGTTCTTATTACATAACATTGCTCCACTGAAAGCATAACAGATGAGATGTAGGTGGTTTCTTACCTTGGGAGAGTTGTGTAAAGTGTGCAGACAAACACTGATTACTGTTACAGTATGCTAGGCAACGAATAAAGGTTAAAATCAATTATTTTTCAATTACCTTCCACTGTCTTGGAAGATGTGAAACACAGAGGCAGTAGTATATGCAAGTCTCACAGCCTTTTGTTATGTAATTTGTGTTAAGGACTTTGACTTCCCTACCCCAACACATGCACACACATATCGATCTGTTATCCTTGAAATTTGCTGTCTGTTTAAACATATCAAGTAACTCCTCTGTTCAGTATTCTTTCTTCTCTTTACTCTTGGCACCCTGGTACAGGACATTGCATGCTCACTTCCAGAACTAAGGGCAGTTGTTGTACATATGACTGCTTGCATATGTGCTCATGTATTATCTTTGTACCTGAATGATTTACATTTTTGTTGCACAAAGTAAGGTTTTACTGTGCAATACTCATGCACTGCACAAGCTTATTGAGACAATATCTGTTTATGTAAGAATAACTTTCTGTAATATATTAGGGTATAATTTGGAAGTAGTAACCCTGGAATGTTACCATATTACTGAATTAATACTTATTTGTACCACAGTGCATTACCTTAAGTTATGCACTGTGTAGCTTAGCTATAGTAATAGTCCAGCTAGTGGTACTTTCCCTGTAAATAGTTTTGTGTTTAGGTACTTTGCAAAAGCAAATCTTCTTCCGTTACTTGATGAGCTAAATAAATTCTGCTGCAATTCTCCTCTGAAGGATCCTATTGCTAAAGGTGCTTATGACTTCAACTCCCACTTAAATAATTGTATTGATAAGGCAGTCTCCATCCACAACAAATATAATGAGAAGTTTAAAAAGAAACCCCTGTGGTGGAATACCCATATAAAAAAATGATATAACAAGAGAAAGAAATTTCTTTATGCTTATAACAGGTTTCATTCTGCTACCTTAAGAGCACACTTAAACAAACTAGCAAAGAGCTTAAGGCAACCATTAGGAAGCTCACTGCTGAGTATGAGCTTAAAATAGGCACTAAAACCAAAAAATAACTGCAAATCTTTTTTAACTATGTCAGGAGCAAGTCTATAACAATTTGTAACCAAGAACAGAAACACCCAAGAAATTGTCCACAAAGTCTCCGGCACAATGAAGGTTTTCCTATTTCCAGTGAAGGCAGGCAAACCACTCGAGGAAGTTGCAAACACTTTTATTGTATAAAAATCACATCAAAAGGCAAATCAAAAAGCAAAAGCAAGGGTCGATTAAGCGCTTTCGTCTCCTAATACGGAGACTTCATCAGAATAACTTTTACCCCTCGACCATTCCTTTTATACAGTCACAATTTTCATTAATTGTCAATCAATTGTCAATAATTGAAAACCATCTACATTAAAGCCATAGTACCCCATATAGACACTAAATTCTGGTGTTTATGAATACCAGTTCATTTTTAAAACCATATAAATAATTAATAAATATTGCTAAAACTAAAAACTAGAAATAGTAAAGAATCATAGGGTGCTGCTTGAAGGAAGCTCACATTATTTTTAAGAACTTGTAATACATGTCATAATTAAGTTGTTAATGAGTTGTTAATAAATTTGCATTTTTATGTGTTTTTATCAAACTTTCAGGGACCTATACTGAAATTCCAGGGACACATGCTCATAAATACACATATAAACAATATGAACAACATAAACAATATAATACTCCACACAACCAAACAATAAAAGATACACATACCTTCTTCTTTTAAAGTGTGAAAAAAAAACAAAAAGCAGAATAAGCAGTCTCAACAAAATAGAGGTAAACATACATTTAAGAAGTAATGGCAAGGGTTTCCAAAAAGAAGTCTTGAACCTCCCAATACCAAGGACAGTACAACAAGTCTGAATGACTACTCAAGGGACCTCATGACATCCTCCTACCCTGTCTCTTTTTTTCTACCAAAACGTCAGAATCTCCATTTTCTCTTTGACAACAAATTGCTTTAGACAAATGAGTTCTTAAGTCATTCAGCAAGGTTATAGCTGTGGAAGGAAATTCCTCCTTTCCAGGGGGGTTATTCCTCATCCTCCAGATCAGACTTGTTTCCACCAGTTCCTCATCACATGCTCTCCCAAGTATTGATAGAAACATTTCCTTCTTCCCAGGTGGAGATTTATTTTTCCAAAGATGCTCCTAGTGCCACTGAAAAGAAATAAATGGAGACCAGTTCTAGATCTTTTTTTCCTAAACCTTATTGGGCTAGTGACCAAATTCAAAATGATATCACTTTATAACCTGTTCATTCTATTTCCTCGTTCAAGTTTCCTGGCAACACTGGACTTAAATGATACTCATCATCACATCCCTATTGATCCAGACTTCAGACATTTCTTAAGGTTTTGTGTGTCTGGGTCCCATTTTCAGGTCTCTGCATTACCATTTGGACTATCCACTGCACCAAGAGTTTTCATAAAGTGTCTTGTTCCAGTTATAGCTTATTTTAGGCCAAAGGGTATCCACATTTTTCCTATAAAGATGACTTGCTTATCTTTACATAGTCTTTGTCAAAGTGTAAGGAATCTCTCTTTCTCTTGGATGAGAGATCACTTACACAAGCTGGAATTCCAAGAGAACATTCAAAAGTCTTTCTTGACTTCTTCACATATGATTGTGTTCCTGGGATTTCAAACAAACACATCAGTTCAAAGAGCTTATGTTCCACAAGAAAAAATGGACCTTTACATAGATCTGTTTTAATGTTTTCTGCTCAGACTTTGGTCACTGTGAGGGAATACCTCAGGATTTTGGGTCTCATGGCATCTATGATTCTCTTGATATCCCTGGTGAAACTCCACATGAGAAAGATACAGTGGTATCTGAAATCTCTTTGATCACAGCATCAATATAAAAAAACTAAATAATACCGAGGCAGCAGGAACTGAAACTTATCCAAATAGATTCACATACTTTATTCAAATGTAGTGCTTTCGTCACTAAGACTTCATCAGAACTAACTTCCAGTCAACCATTCTCTTTTATATAGTACATTAATTACCTATTAATTGATTAACATTTATTATTTTTGTGAATAAAGTATGTGAATCTATTGGATAAGTTTTCAGTTCCTGCTGCCTCAGTGTTATTTAGTTTTTTTGGAGTTTTTAATTTGATTTTAGTTTATTTTTCATTATCACAGCACCATTACCCTTTATCTTTTCAAATCCCAGTGCTAGGAATTCTCAGAAGAGAAATCTTTTGGTGGAGACAACAGACATCCTTAAATCTAGGTCTCCTCTTCTCACTTCCTGTTCCAAAGCAATCGGTCACCACAATAGATGCTTCAGACCTTGCTTGGGGAGCATTTTTGCGAAGGATAAAAGTGCAGGTGACACCAAGGACAGATGCAAGCACATAAATATCAAAGAGATGCTTGCCCTGATCAAGGTACTCAACTCTCTGAACCATTATTGGTCACCGTGACCTCTTCAAGTGCTACAGACATTACCACAGTCATGTGGTACATCAAGAAACAAGGGGGAACCAAGTCATACCCCCTTTGCAGATTAGCCATGTTAGCTCGGGCTATAACTTCATAGCACAGCCTCACTCTACAGGATTTCTATCAGAGCAAAAATTTGTGGAAAACAAGCTGAGCAGGTCCAGGGCAGACCCTCATAAATGGAAACTTGATCAGGAGGTCTTCCAAGATTTGATCCATCTGTGGGGAGTTCCTCAAATAGACCTCTTTGCATCCTGTTTGAACAATCAACTGGCAAGATTCTGTTCCAGGACTCCTTGAAAAAAGGCCTGGAAGACAGATGAGTTTTCTTTACTTTGGTCAGGAATGTTCCTATATGCTTTTCCACCCTTTCCACTAATATCTAGACTAATTCTGAAGATTCAGAAGGAATCCCCCCCCCCCAAGATCATTGTGGTGACTTACTCCTGGCCCAGGCAGCTGTGGTTCTCCCTTTTTTGGAATTGGCCAGGGGCAATTACCACAAGCTTCCTCACAGACTGGATCAAATCACAGAAGAAGAGGAGTGTTTGATAAACCCCAACATCGATCAACTTCAATTGACTGCCTGGATGATAGGGCCTTAATTCCTTTTAGGTACTTGTTTACTGAGGATGTGCAGCAAGTATGTTTGGAGGCAAGAGAGCCTGCTGCTAGAAAATTAAATATTAGTAAATAGAAAAGGTTTTCTAGTTGGTGCCAAGACAATAACCATCACCGATTCAGGGATAGTTGTTCTCTGATTCTACAATATTTGTGTGAGTTACTATCCAATGCCCTTTCTTATTCTATCAATGTTAATTTATTGGTCATTTCTGCATGACTGCCCATAGATCCTCCTCTTTCAATACAGTCTCATGTCAAAATATTCTTGAAAGGGTTTTGCATAAGAGAACTCTAATAAAACCAGTTGCACCTCCTTAGAATATTAATTTTATGTTAGAGAAGCTAACACTTGCTCCAGTTGAACCAGCTAATCTGGCTGACTTGAGATTCTTAACATGGAAAACAGTTTTACTTATTGCTCTGGCCTTTATAAGAACAGTATCTGAGTTGCAAGCTCTTATGGTGCGTCAGTCCTATCTAATTTTCCATAGGGTCAGGGTTTTTTTTTTGAGAACTAATACTTCTTTTATACCTAAAGTGGTATCTAAGTCATTGATCTCCTATCTTCTTTCCAGAACCTAAAAACGAGGGAGAAGGGTTACCCCATACCTTGGATGTCTGCAGGCAACTCAGGTACTATCTTGACAGAACTAAATCTTTTGGATCTTTAGATCAAATGGTTATTTCTTGTGATCGTAAAAAAAAAGAGATAACCTGTCAAGGCCCACCCTACCAGAGACTTGGCTTCATCTATGGCTTTTTGGAAAGCGATGGGTTCTAGAAGCTGCTACTTGGTCCTCTGTATATATTTTTACAATACACTATAAGCTTGACTCCTTCTCTAGGTTCAGCTCAAGCTTTGCTAGGACCATTCTCCAGAGGCTCCTGGACTCTTCTCTTTCCACCTCCCAAATGTAGTTATTTTATTTATTTTATTTATATTTATTTTCTGGAGTAGAGCACTGATCTCCTGGACCTTCTTCATGGTATCTATTTAACTCATTAACACTTGTGTGGAATAGAATGTCACACCTCTACATGTTGCATTCCAGAGCATTTTCTGAAAAATAAACTTAAAAAACATAAGATAAAGAAATGTAAACATTTTGTGAACAATAAAAACTATTAAAACTGTATAAACAGCACTGATATCAGTAAGAAGTATTCTTCACAGTGATAATGGTCCATGGATTTATAGTCTTTTCCATAAATATATTAATATATTACAATCACAGAACCCAAAATTATATTTTTTTCTACACTTTCACAAACAAATCTTTGTCCCCAGGATTCAGCAAGCTCTGCACGGCATGCAGGAATAGTGCAAGAGCTGCTGCAGGCAACATGGCTGATGTGCAATCCAGGAGTGAGCTCCGGGGACGTGCACAAGAGCTCCTGCACTATTCCTGCATGGACACAGCCTTTGTATGCTAATTACATCATTTGCTGGTGAAAAACATGCAAATGAGGTGAATTAGCAATCCAGGAAGCAGGCAGGCATCCGTGCAGGAATAGTGTAGACTGTAGAAATGTATTCAGCCAGTAGCTGAATACATTTCTGCAAACTACAAAATGGAGGCATGACAGCTTGCAAAAATGTATATATTAGAAGGGTTAGGCATGCCAAAAGGGAAATATATGGCCATAGGCATGAAAATTTGTTGCAAAATTATAAAAAATAACTTTTTTTTTACCAATTTTGTCCGTTTAAGCGTAGGACAGTGGTGAGCAAACGGGATTGGCCTGAAAATAATAAAAAAAAAAGCTGGAAATAAGCTTTTAAAGCAAAATCATAATTTTGCCATAATAGTCAATGGCATGCATAACACAACAAGACCATGAAATAGTGGTTGCTAAGGGGGAAGGCTGAGTGTCAGTTTTGTAACCATGCATTAGCAGTCAATCTTATGCAAATGAGGGCAATGATACTGAATTACAGATTTCCCCTCAGTGCTAGCTTGCACCCACCCGTGTAGGTATATTAATACCATGGTGTAAGCCTAAGAGCTAGATGACTTCATAAGGGGGTTTGTCATGCATGCTGTAAGCTTACTGGAGCTCTGTGGCCCGTGTTTGCCCTTAACTAAGCACAGCTAAGGACGGGGGTGTGTTTGAAGCTGCCTAGCAGTATTTAAATTGCCTAAACGGGTGTGCACACTGCGCACTGGGTTTTAAACCAAAAAAAAAAAAAAAAAAACAGGAAATAGCATCTCAGTTCACATTTGAGCACTGGGTTTGCACGGCACACCTCGGGGCTTAACCAGGAAGGCAATGGGAAGGGAAAACAGCAGTAGGAAGGTAATCAAGGAGGACTAGCATAGCTGGCAGGTGAAATGTATCAGAATCAGCCAGTTACACAGGCAGCAGCCCAGCTCAGAACACTACTATAAACTATTTAAACACCTTTGCCCCTGTTTTTTCCAACAAACTCTACACCACCAGTGTACACAAACGGGGAAATTTTACCTAACAAATGCAACAAAATGATAGGGGCTGCTTTTGCTTGCATAAATCAATATGTGGAAGAGGCTGAGGGTGGTGAGGATGAGAATGCTGATGACCAACTCACAGTGAGGAGAAGAAGAAGATTATATAGACCCTACCAGGGTCTACATGAGCTGGAGATAGTGGAGCAATATAGGGTGGACAGGGACCTCCTACAGCAAATTGTTGGGCTGTGCTAGTCACACCTCACACACAGAACCAACAGAGGGGAACCCATCCCAGTGGATACCAAGGTATGTGTAGGCTTAAGAATACTAACCATAGGTAACCTCCAAAGGCCAACTATATCATGGGGATCTCACAGGCATCAGCATCCAGGGTACTCTACCAGTTCCTGGATGCCATGTCAGCACATGCCAGTGAGCACACATATTTCCTCAACACCCGTGAGGCATTGACCAGCAATATGCATCTCTTCCACCAAATAGCAGAATACCCTGAGGTAGTGGGTGCTATAGACTGCACGCACATACACATCAAAGCACCACCCGGCAAGCAGGGTAGGGTCTACATAAACCGCAAGGGCTTCCCCTCCATCAAATGCCTGGTCATGTGCGATGCCCAGGGCATTATAATGAATGTGTGTGCTGGCAGCCCTGGAAACTATCATGACTTCCACATCTGGCATATGACACAGCTGTACCAGAGATTGGCCAATTGGGACATCCCATATGGCCAGCTAGTGGGGGGTTTTAGTTACGCAATGGAGCCGTAGCTGATGACACCCATCAGAAATGCACACACGCCCAAACAAGAACTCCATAATGAAGCACACACACACGAGAATCATAATAGAGCATGTGTTTGGGATGCTCAAGTCATGGTTCCGGTGCCTGGACATATCTGGTGGAGCCTTGCAGTACTCTCCAGCTACATGTACCCAAATTGTCATTGTATTTGCCATGCTACACAATATGATCCTGTGGAAACAGCTGCAGCAGGAACAGCACGGGGCAGGGCCACACAGCCCCCCACCATTGCCAAGGCCAGCACAGGCACAGAGTGACTCAGAGGAGAAACAACCTGAGCCTGCCCCTGTAGGCAGAAAGAGGCATGCCCAGTATGCCCTAAGCTTTGGCAAAGAGGCAACACATAGCACATACACTGACACAGTAGGAACCCACGGAATGACACCTCTCTCTGACTCGCACATACAGTAAAAGGGGTGCCAAACATGACACTACCTGTGCTTAACCATGTATAGGGATTGTATGATGTGCATCCAACATAGTCAGCCCTCCAGCACCATCCTCAATACTGGCACAGCCAGAAGGTAACTCACTCTCCCTATCAGTTGCTGAATGGAGTAGTATGTTCTGCTACTTGTATCTATGGTACGGATGTGAACATGCAAGATGAAATCCATAACAAATACTGGTGTCAACATAGTAGGCAGTACTAGACAAGGTGTCAAATCCCATTGCAGGACATGTGGTGGGCCAAATGTGTGTCCATAGGACACACACATGCATGTCAGTGAAGCTCACATACCCAACAACAGTCTCAGCCAGCAGGACAGGTGTAGATGACCACAAAGAAAGGCTGTGCTAAGGCCTCCAATTGATGGCAATGGAGAACAGCCCCCCTCCAGTCCTACACAGACAGACTACAACAGGTCAGGCAGCTGAATGTTAGTTCTGAAGGGTAAGAAGTCTGAAACTGAAACGTAGGTCAGTAAAACCTAAGATCTGTACTACACTGATATGTCTCTAGTCTGCATGATAGGTCAGAATACAGAATGAAATGGAAGCCGAGTACCTGAAATGCTAGTACAGTCATAGCAAATGTTTACAGTTGTCAGGTGTGCCCCCCCCCACAATCCTATCTAGAAATGAAATAACATGTACGTGTGGGTATAATAACAGTGGGGCACAGATTACCTGAGCTGGCCAGATTAGCAGGATAGATTGTTGCACATGTACAATATGCAGGGCTCTGTGTGTTAGGTTGCTGTGTGTTGTATATTGTGTGAAAGTGATCAGCATGTAGGCATGGAGGGTTGTGTCCTGGTCGCCTATGGGCAGTACTGTTCTAACAACTGCAGTGCCAAACACAATGCATCCCAGCAAGACCAAATCCAGCATTAATACATACTAATTGTTTAGATGTAATATCTGTCACCATCTGAAAGATGGACATGGCATGAATGTGGGCCCAGACATACCCACAGTACACAGATGGAAGTACCCTAAACAGAGAGTGTGTAAAATGTTACTGTCAACTGCACACACTTCTGGAATTGTACATACAGGTTAGCAGCACATTAGTTGGCTGTGTAGTATGGAATACTGATGTAGTTTGGCCAAACACTGGCAGACCACAAAAGGCACAGTTATGAAGTACTGAGAAGCTGCTGATGTCCTTGCACAAGCCAGCATAAGGGGAATGTCCCAGGTATATCAGTGAGTCAGCTACAAGAAGCTTCCATAGCACACATGCACTCAGCTCACCCCACCATCAGCGACAGGTTCATCACAGGTCATATCCCTGCTGTTGGGAATGAGTACAATATTACCCCCACTTCTGTATGGGAATACCCACAGAATGCAGCATGCTGAAGATGTGTCCCATACAGATGTGTCCCTAGCTGTAAGCAGCACCCTGCCAGCATCCACACCAATGGATTAATAAGGACAGAAACTATTGCCATTAACACCTTGCACACCTACCCCGTCATCCCAGGGGAATCCAGTGGCTTGCAAACTGAGACTGTAGGAGTGACAGAATGCACTAGCCTGCTACAGATGGCCTGCATCACTATCAAATGCTGTACAGTCCTCTGTCAAAGGCCTGTGTCTCACCCATACTGCCAATGTTTGTTATCTCATGGAGTCGCAAATAATGACATAACACAGTCCGCAAAACACAAATGCAAGGCCATGTCGACAAATCCCATTAGCATGTCTGCCATGTCCTACTGCATGAACTGTGGACCAACCCCTAAATACTGCTGGGATGAAGTGATAAACTATAAGGATACTTATCATCTATTGCTTGCATAATGTTAGGAAGAGGATAGAATAACGGGGGATGGTAGAAGCATGGACGCTATGGAGTGTGTGAAGTCTGAAACTCTGATATGTGACCATACTATCCCTTCCTGTAAACCCAGGAATGGGTGGCTATAAACCTGCTTGTAAACCACAATGTGAAGGGGAAATGACCAGATATATGAGCCCTGCCTCTGGGTAACCTGTGTGAATCTGTACAGCTGAGAGGTAAGGCCACAGCAGGATATGGCCATTCTGTCACGTCGATAGATGTACAAGCATGGGATCCTCAGCCACCACAGTACCAAAGTGCTGGACCATTTACACAGACCCATCAGCAGGTGTCTGCAGCTCCCCCTCCAGAATGGCATGATTCTGCAAGAATATGTAGGCTGCAGACCACAATAATGGACACAGCTTCATTCATCTTGTATTCCCCAGGAAATTACTGTAAGCAAATACGTATATCTGTCAGTAGGTGATGACATAATACATCACAGTGTAAAAGTACATATGTCTGAATATCTCTGCTAACACCAAAACCATGTAGTAGAAGCAGCACAGACACAATTAGTTACATTATCCCACTATTCTTGGCCCATTGTGACTCCATATTGTCAACCTATCTACATATATCCTGCAGAAACAGGTTGCTAGCTGTAGGTGTAGAACACAAACGCCTGCACTGGAGTACAACCTACCTGTAATGGATTCACACATTCAATACAGAAGGGTCATACTGGGCATGCTCCCACACTTAGAGAAGTTAAGCCCATGTCTGACAACAAAATACAGAAGGGTTATACTGGCCATGCTCCCACACTTACAGAAATGAAGCCCATGTCTTGCAACAACAGTGGACTATACATATCTGTCAGTCGCAGATGTCTGTGCACACACACCACATTGCACACCAGTTATGCTTTGCACACACATCGGATAGGAATACACACATATGTCTGAGGACAACACACTATAACAGGTCAAACATACACAAACAAAGATGTGGGTAAGAGAGAGACAGACAGTGAGAAAGAGCTTCCCATCATGTGGCCTGTCCCAGCCACCACACATCCAATTGGCCAATATCACATGATGTGCCAATGTCTATCACTGTAGACAGTTGCTTCTGGTAGCCCTCAGCACTATAGTGTCTGTGGTGCTTGTGATAACTGTGCAATATGACAGTACAAGTCATTATTCATCTAGCAGTCGTATGCACAGTCCTGTCAAATGTAAAGTTGTGTGTGACTGAGTGGTGTGTGTGTTTCCAGAGGAATGGTTTATGGCCCATTCACACAAACTGCACTCCCCATTGCCCTAGTTTAGCTAGCCTGTTGATGTCAGTCAACTTAAAATATCCCTTTGGACAAGCATCATCCCTATAAGCTCAGTGGCATATGCAATAACTGTATAATGCTATAGTGTGATGTAGGTGTTTTAATCCCAGACGTGGCAACTGTGAAACTGTGTGTGTGTGTGTGTGTGTGTGTGTGTGTGTGTGTGTGTGTGTGTGTGTGTGTGTGTGTGTGTGTGTGTGTGTGTGTGTGGGTGTGTGTGGGTGTGTGTGTGTGTGTGTGTGTGTGTGTGTGTGTGTGTGTGTGTGTGTGTGCGTGTGTGTGTGTGTAGGGATCAATGCTTTTGAGGCCTTTCACAGTCACTACACCTTCCATTGCCCTACTTTAGCAAGCCTGCTGATGTCAGTGACCTTAAAATACCTCCTTGGACAACATTAAGCCTTGCAAGCTCTGTGGCACATGCAATAACTGCATAATGCTATAATGTGATGTACTAGTTAGGTAGGAGTTCTAATCCCAGACATGGCAACTGTGAAAACCCTGTGTGTGTAGGGATCAGTGGTTTTAAGAACATTCATAGACAGTACACCTCCCATTGCCTTACTTTAGCAAGGCTGCTGATGTCATTCACTTTGAAATACACCTTTGGATAAGGGCTAGCCCTCTAAGCTCTCTGGTGCATGCTATAACTGTGTAATGCTATAGTGTGATATACTAGTTAGGTAGGAGTTTTAATCTCAGACATGGCAACTGTGTGCGTGTGTGTGTGTGTGTGTGTGTGTGTGTGTGTGTGTGTGTGTGTGTGTGTATGTGTGTGCACAGATAGTAATGCTTTTGACACCATTCACAGTCACTACACCTTCCATTGCCCTACTTTAGCAAGCCTGCTGATGTCATCTACCTTGAAATATACCTTTGGAGAAGGGTTGACCCTATAAGCTCCATGGTGTATGCCATAAATGTGGAACAATGTAGTAGCAGTAACTACACAGCTATTTACAGCCAGTACACATCTCAGAGCCTGACTTTAGCAGTCCTGAAATATCATCCACCTTACAAGTATCTGTTGCAAAGTCTGTACCATGTCAGGTAAGTGGTGCATGTGGTAAATGTGTAACATAATGGTCCATAAAGGTTGCTAGATACAGGTTTGAACCTTACCCCTGGCAAATGTAAATGTGTGATTAGGGTAAAATTATTTTTGGGATCTCTCACCCACTACATCACCCAATGCCAGTATTTACCAGGGCTGGTAATGTTCCTCGCCTTAGAAGTACCTTGTGACAACAACCATCCAACAAGCTCTGTGGTGTGTGTGATAAATGCAGTACACTGTATTAGCAATACATAGCTAGGTAGGGGGTTGAAGCTCAGTACTGGAAAGCATGTGTTTGTCATCAGTATCATGTGTGGAGGTTGTTGTGATTGTGTAATGACAGGATGCATTGTGGAGCGGGTTTTGCTAAATTATTATATTGAGGACCTACTATATGTCACAATGTCCACCTTATAAGGACAACAGATGTCAAACAGCAGAGAGGCTAGTGTAGGCAATCCACAGCCTTACATGTGACATTATGGATTGGTGAACAATATAGGCAACCCTTACACTCTCCACCCATGTCTCATACACAAACACACTTGGCTAGGCAACAACCACTATACTGGTAGTTTTTTGCATATTGCCCACAGATCATAACCACAGTGTGATTGCAGTGGACTACATGCCTGTTGACCACAACAATGCCATTGACATCAGAATGTACTGTGATGTGCAACATCTCCTGACTGTGTGTTATCCAGCAAGTAAAAGGACATAGCACCCTGTTCCATCACTTCAATAGGCAAATAATTGCTTACAGTGGTCCTTTGTTATGTTCCACACTGGACGCCTGCAACAACTGTAGATTCTGCAAATGTAACCCACAAAGGGAATACCATGCCTTATACACATACCCTGTATGGACAGCTGTTACTAACTCCACTGAATACCTGTATCATGCTGTCAGTGGAGGTGCAGGCATGACCTCAGTTCCATAGCCAGGTCTCAGCACATGAGGTGAGGAATGCTACATCAGATGATAACAATCTGTCCACACAACATGCCCCAGAGACCCCAAGTACACTTCCACATGTCACAGAACATGCATATGGAACATGTGCACAACCCAGACACTGTCCATGTTATGGAATATAGATCACATACATGGCAAACATTGCACAGCACTGGCCACCCACAATAGTAACCCAGATGAGTGGATGGTGAATACAATACCCACCTGTGTGGGCCAATCCAGGGACTACACCCCTGAGCCGCATTGGAGACCATTGTCATGTGGCCTGATGCCAAGGTATTCCCTTTGCCTAGCCTTGTACAGCCTTCTGGCACAGTCAATTACTACACACCTGTGAAGCAATGACCCCTTGCATGTCAGTAGTGTGTTTGTATGTGTGTTTGTGTGTGTGTGTGTGTGTGTGTGTGTGTGTGTGTGTGTGTGTGTGTGTGTGTGTGTGTGTCTGTGTGGAGATTAATGATTTTGAAGCCATTCACACTCACTACACCTCCCATTGCCCTACTGTAGCATGTCTTCCACTGTCAGTCACCTTGAAATAACCCTTTGGCCATATATCACCCTGATGAGCTCTGTGGTGCGTGTGATAACTGCGTAATACTGTAGTGTAGCAAACTAGTTAGGTAGGAGCTCTAATCCTGACCCTGCCAATGTGTGTGATTCCCTGAGAGAGTGTGGCTGTGTCTTCCTTAACACTTGCTTTTGTGAACAGTCAGATGTACTACACTTCCATTATCCCTCCTTTATCACTATTGCTGATGTCACTCACCTTCAAAGATACCTTTGGACAGCTCTCCAACATGTAAGCTATGTGGCACGTGCAATAACTGCATAACAATGTAATACCAATACATAGTCAAGTAGGGGTTTGAAACTCAGTACTGGTAAGTGTGTGCATGCTATCAGTGTCCTGTGTGGGTGTTGGGATGATCGTGTAATGACAGGGTCCATTGTAGTGTGGGGTTTTCCACATCATTATATTGAGGAGCTACATGTTCCATTGTCAACAAAACAAGGCCAACATTTTCCAAACATTGCAGAGATTCTTGTTGACAATCCTCAGCTATAAATGTGTATAGCCATGTGCAATTACCATGTGACAGTATGGATTAGTACACAATATAGGCAACTGTCATAATGCCCAGATACCACTCTACACCCATGGAGCATACACAAACATGATTGCCTCTTACTCTCCTACTCCCTTCCTTTCTTAGTTTGTCTCTGTCTGTCTCTCTCACTCCCTCTCTGGTGGATGTGGAAAAGTACACCTGCTTTGCTTAGGCAGCAGCTTGAGTTTTGTAAGTGATGCTCATGATCAACTGATGGCCTGTGCACGAATTGCAGTCCCCCACTAGCTGACTGCATGTGGAACAGCTGTGGTATCATTCCTATAGCCAACTGCATGGAAACACACTCCTATAACTAAGCACTTCATGTGGGTGTTGGCCCTTTTCCTTCACTGTGAGCAGAACTTCATGTGGGTGTTTGACAAACAGCATCACAGAGGGTAGTTGGATATACCTCTTACAACATACACTGTGGAGACAGGCTAACAAACAGGAGGGGGATGTTCCAGACATGAGGACAAAATGTAATTATTGCTCTTCTACATTTGAAGTAATGTTGGTTTAACAGGGTTTGTGTGGATATGGCTGTTTCATGATTTAATATCTGTCATGACAGCGTTATGTGGTTGAGGAAACTCTCACCTGTAGGGCTATCTGGAAACTGGCCAGTGTTTGGAGTTTTAGATGTGTTGTGTTACTCACACATTTCCTATCTTTAGAAATGCAGTAGCATACTCTGAGGATTGCAGTCAGTACATGGTGACAGCCATGTGAGTTACTGACTTCATATCCCTCAGAAGACATATGTTACAACAAGCCCTGTCACACCAGTAAATGTATGGGTTTAGCACAGCAACATGTCAATATTGGCCTTGTGTTTGTGCCTCCAGCCACAACTCTGTCAACCTTTGTACATATGTCATGCAGTAAGAGGTGCATATGTTCAGTACATCATTATTTACTGACATCATACCTGATAATGAGCCAGTGAGATATCAGACTGCTAGACATTTTATGTATAGTAGGGCTTATATTTGAGGACAAAACCTGGACATTCTGTTGTAGTGTGTACAGTAGTGAGGTCTGTGTATTTAAGGTGACTGTCGACAGTGTGTATTGTGGATATGTATCTTGGCCTGTGTACAGACTGTGGTAGATGTCATTGTTCTTGGTCCTGTTCTATGTGATGTTGCATGGTGCTCCAGTGTATGGTACCCTATTGGTGTACATGTTTGTAGGGCCAGACCAACACATGTCCCATACCACAGTCAGGCATTAGAATACACTGTGTATTGGCCCAGTATATGTAGGGTTAGTGTGTGAGTAGCACATATGAGGATGGTGTTGTTCACACAGTCCATATACTGTAATATTAAGTACCCTTACCATATGTGACTGTGGCTGTGTTCAGATTAGTTGTGGGTACACTTTCACACAGGTGTCTGTTACTCCATGCTGTTACATGCCTGTAGAGCCTGCTATATTTGCAGGTACATGTGCATTCCCCAATAAGAAATGTAGGCCATTGTTGTGGCAGTCTGCCTGTAGTTTGAACAGTGCTTTGTGACATGCCTAGAAGCTCAGTGTATTTACGCAGTGTGATGTTATGTCCAGATATTTGTCAGAAGTACTGTTGGCAGGCCACCATAATTGTTGTGTATTTCTGACAAAGCAGTGGGATGCTGTACAGATGTATGTCACTAACTAGTGGGTAGTATGCGGGCTTGTGACCTCTGCTCCTCCAGTTATTATGGTCAGGACAGACAGGAGTGTGTGAATGCATAAACTATGTGAGTTTATCTATTCCAGTATTTTCATGATATCCTCATTTACATGGCTGTAAACATTTACTTTGTCAGGCTTGGTCCACATGTCTTGCACTAAGGGGTTCTGTGTATACAGGGCAAAACCACCACCATAACAGGTACAAGCATGCAAAATCTGAAGGTAATGCTACTCAATGCTAGAAGTCTAAACCTCAAAATGCACTCTCTTGAGGCACTCCTAAAAATGGAGAACATTGATATCTGTGCAGTAACTGAGACCTGGTTCAAGGCTCCAGAGAGCACCCCTGCAATACCAGGCTACAACTCTTACCACAATATTCGGCAACCAAACCAGAATCAAAACACTAAAGGTGGAGGAGTGTCCATATTCACCAAGGATATTCACACCACCAGGTTAGTTGCCCAACACAATTGTCTGAAATTCTCCAGGTGCAACTAACACTAGGTAAGACTGCAATCCAAATTGTAGCTTGCTACAGATCCCCCACCATGCCCCAAGATTCTCACTACACCTTTCTAATCATACTGGAAAATATTAATATACAACCAAACACCCTAATACTGGGTGATTTCAACTACCCTGCCATTAACTGGGAAAACTATTCATGTACCAACACCTCGGCCCAACAGTTCTTGGAATTCATAAATTCCAATGCCCTGGATCAACTAATCCATAGTCCCACCAGGGGCTCCAATATCCTAGACCTGGTCATTACCAACATGGGAAATCGATGCTCCACACCTATGGTCAGGTCAGACCATAAGCTAATCACCCTTAACATGCACATCCCACCCCCACCTCCCGTAAGGAAACCTCCATAAAAACCTTCTCCAAAGCCAACTTCATGCTACTCAATTCAGAAGTTACAAACTTCATGACACCCATGCAGATGGGAACTGAAAGTTGAAGTGCTGATTCCTACACTAAGGCACTGTACGAGCACATCCACTCATGCATGAATTGTGCCATCTCAAATAGAACCAAGATGCTCTCCTCCAAAAAAAGGAAGCCAATCTGGTGGTCCCCTGCCATAAACAAACTTTACAACAAAAGGAAGAAACTGTTGCAAAAAAGAGAAAAATCCCAAGATGCAAAAAACTCCCTTACCAGCCTCAGTAAGAAGCTGAGATCCCTCATAAAATTGCCAAAGATTCCAAAGACAACCACAAGGTATTCTATAACTATGTCAAAAATCTAAATGGCAATGCTCAGATCTGCTCTGAGCTACAGCAGAATGTCATTAAATATACTGATCCCAAGGATATTGCCAATATCCTGGCAGATCGATTAAGTGCCAACTTCACCTCCCTCACACCCCCTAAATGGCCCATCTCAATATCGGACGATTGCCAAATTCCGGAAATAACGGCCACACAGGTAAAAAACGCACTCTCCAAAGCTAAGAATACAGCATCCATGGGACCAGAAGACATCCCGGGCTGTGTACTGCATGAACTACAAAATGAACTGGTACTTCACCTAAGTGTCATGTTTAATCATACCCTCACCTCAGGCTTCGTGCCCACTGAGTGGTGCACAACTACAGTTATCCCACTCTACAAGGGGGGATCCACCTTGGATCCAGGGAACTACCACCCCATCAGTCTGACGAGCCTGATCTGCAAGGCCATGGAACATATTATCATGGAACTTATAAACAAAGACATTGGCAACCTTCAAACACTGGACCCCACCCAGTTTGGGTTCGTGAAGGGCCGATCTTGTCTCCTGAACCTGACTGACTTCTTTGATTCAGTCTCCAGAGCCGTAGACGAGGGTAAGGCAGTCCACACAAATGGGCAATTTTAATATTTTCAATTTCACAGAGCTTTCTATCACTGAGGATTTCTTTGAACTTTTTACTAAAGGGTTTCACTATGTACCCTCTAGGGTGGGGAGGCCGGTCAATACGATTATTGATTTAAAAATGTTTTTGAGGAAATTAAATTTTAACATTATGTTCAAGGGGCAAGCACCAACCAATAGTGAACTGGTTAGAAAAAGTACTTTTAACCCGCCCATTCACCCTTCTTTGAGAATTTTTGAGGAGTTAGTGGAAAAGGAAATTAGAAATATTGGAATAACCAATAGGACTGTCAGTAAACACAACAATTTCTCAGTTGAAGATTATGCAATATTAGATCTTTTGAAGTTACACAAAATCAGGGTCATGAAACCTGACAAGGGTGGGGGTGTTGTGTTAATGTATAACTATGATTATGAGAGTTACATGTACAACATTTTGCAAGACACTGAACACTACGAAGTTGTTTCAAAGAATGAAATTAATATAGGATATGCAAAAATTAAATACTACTTACAGGACCACCTTTTACAGGGTGTATTTAACGAGAAATTGTACAATTTTTTGAATGTTGGACATCCCAGAATACCCACTATTTTTGGCATTCCTAAGACTCACAAGGGGACCGAAAACATTAAATTTAGACCAATAGTGGCGGGAGCAGGGGGGATTACTGAACCCTTAGCTGTATTTGTGGATGTTATGGTGAAGTCTTTTTTAGAATCGGTTCCACACATCTGTAAAGACTCATGGGAATTTTTAAAAAAGATCAACAGAAATATGTTTCGTAGAGAATTATTGATGGCCACTATTGATGTTGTTGAACTTTTTCCCAGTATTCCCCACTCGGTGGGGTTGGACTGGTTTTCTAACATTTTAGTGAATGAGTTTGGGCTTGACCACAAGGCCATTAATATGGTGCTTGAATTTACAGAAACGGTTCTAACAAACAACTATGTGTTTTTTAATGGTGAATACTACCATCAGAAAAAGGGAGTGGCGATGGGAGCATCCTGTGCCCCTTTATATGCGAACTGTGTTTTATACCACTGGGAAAAGTATTTCATTTTTGAAACAGAATGGAACAGGTATATAGCACATTATGTTAGATTTTTAGACGACATTTGTATATTCTGGATGGGGACCAAGGAAGAATTAAATAACTTCTTTGAATACATTAACCAAACAACAACATTTTTAAAGTTTACCATGAATGTGGAGGAGGACAAATTGAACTATTTGGACACCACAATTTACAAGGATTTTACTAACAGTTGTTTTCAATCCAGGTTACATCGGAAGAAAACCTTCTCCAATAGTTATTTGCATTTTGACAGTGGTCACCCTATGTACCAAAAAAGGGGAATAGTGAAGGGCCAATTCATAAGGGCATCAAGGATGACAAGTAAAAATGAAGATTTTATTAGTGAAACTGAGTACATTAAAAAACTATTTTTAGAAAGGAAGTACCCTGAGAACTTTATCAATCAACAGTTGGATGACGTGTTATACAATAGGGAACTGAAATATTTTCCATTGATTGGGAAAGGTACTGCCACTAATACTGCAATTAGTAAAAGTAACAAATTTGGCCCTGGTACCTTTATCCACACATTTTCAGACACATCTTATTTAACAGAGGAAATCATTAACAAATTCTGGTACGTCTTGAAAATTAACGATGACATATCAGAACACATTCCTGCTTTCCCCAAATTTGTTCGAAGGAGAGATTTAAATTTGAAGGAGTATTTGGAAAGGGGGAGCAAGGACTATGTAGAGGTTTCTAAACACAAAAAGAAAGGCACCTTCAAGTGCGGAATGTGCCATCAATGTTCCTATATGGTGGGTACATCTTCTGTTTTTATTCCCTCCAGGAAGATTCATCTCAAAGCCCAGGGGTATTTTAATTGTAAATCGTCCAGGGTGGTGTATTTAGGATGGTGTACTTTATGTTTTAGTTTTTATATTGGGAAGACAGAAAGACAATTGTGTAGAAGGGTTTACGAACACCTATATGATGTGAGAACCAAGAAGGAGTCCAACGCTTTCTTCAAACATTCCCTTGGCTGTCCCAACATGAATTTAAAGTTTTTTGTGTTAGAACAGGTAGAAGTGGACCCTAGAGGGGGAAGTTGGGAGACTAAACTAGAATACCGGGAATTGTTTTGGCAATTAAAACTGGATGCTGGGAGGACTCCCGGGTTGAATGACCACATTAATATTAGTAGTGTTTTGAGAATGAGAGCAGCAAGATTATAGGCACAGACAACTGTGGTTTATGCTTGACACATCTTAACTACGATTTAATTTTTATGGGTCATTCCTTTATACACACACTGGGTAGGAATCAAATTACACAGTTTATACATTGTATTTAATATTGATTATTCATTTATTCATTTATAGTGGTATACATACACATATAATTCAAACAGCACATACCATTTAGAAGGGTAACATAATTATTGTAAACATAACAACACACAACCTTTTAACCATTATATATACTTTTTTCTAAATGTGTTTAAAATGTAATTACAACAATTTAATTTAATTAATTATTAAGAATGTAAGACTATATATTTGAATGGGAAGGTTTTTTAAAAGGGAAAATGTCTATGACATTTACTATGTTTTAATATGTTTTAATGTATTTTACTTGATTGGAAGTTACTGAACTTCAGTTATGAAATGTCACATGTTCAAGCTTTGGGTATTTAAACCCACCACTGGTTTCACTGAATTTTGTTCTGAGGAAGCCTGGGATTGAACCTGGGTGAAAGCGCTTAACCATTTGTTCGTATTGTTTGGACTCAAGTATTGAATAAATTACATGGTTTTATATCCGTTTGGTGGACTTGTGTAATTACACATTTTCATTTACATTTTCCTTGGAGGGTGTCCTTGGTACTACTGATCGGACTACTTAGTCCACACAGCCTACCTGGACCTTGCCAAGGCCTTTGACACAATCCCCTACTCTGGAATCATAGATAAACTTACTAAGCGGGGCATTAATCCCTACGTCCCTCGATGGGTTGCCAACTGGCTTGCTGATAGAGCCCACACTGTAAAGCTAGCTGACTCCAAATCCAACTCCATATATCTATATATATATATATATATATATATATATATATATATATATTTTTTTCCGGTTTCCACATACCTTGTTGCTACCTGCATTTGGAAACCGTACATACACGCACTCACTTCCCCTTGTGGAAGACTAAATATTTTTCCGTTCAAATAATCCCCTAAAGTGCTATGTTCTGCAAAAAAACAGGGGCAGTTATCTACCACAGTCAAGGCTGCAAACAGGACAAACAAACTCTAGAAATTTCTCACTTCCCCTTGTGGAAGACTAAATATTTTTCCATTCAAATAATCCCCTAAAGTGCTATTCTCTGCAAAAAAACAGCGGCAGTTATCTACCACAGTCAAAGCTGCAAATGGGACAAACAAACTCTGTAAATTACACACTTCCCCTTGTGGAAAACTAAATATTTTTCCATTCAAATAATCCCCTTAAGTGCTACTCTCTGCAAAAAAAACAGCGGCAGTTATCTACCACAGTCAAGGCTGCAAACAGGACAAACAAACTCCATAAATTTCTCACGGGTAAGGGGCGCTTAAATCGAAGTGTTTGTCTGTTTGCGCACATAATCCACTAGTAATCCTTAAAGCAAGCTGGAATCTGTATTAAAACTAACAAGACAACAAGATAATCTGGGCAAAGATGACTATAGCACATGCACACTAGAAAAGGGAGCATACATAGTCGTGTTTGTTTATTTGCTAATACAATCTGTAACTATTTTTATTTTTCACCATAGGCTTGCTATTGAGACTGCAAGTAAGTACATTACACATAGCAACTATGCTGGCGCAATGCTGAATGTATCTCCATAGTTATATATAACTGTTTTTTACTGCCAGTAAAACACAAAGCCAATCTGTTAGCCTCTGCCTAATTTCCAGTGCGTGTACACCAACCAACTTAAGTATGACAGTCGCTATCTGAATTTCAAACAGTATTTCTTGGTCTAAAGTTTAGGACTATGGGTCATAGCGTGATAGGCTGGATCTTGGTGTTTTTTTTTTTGTTTTCTCTTAAAAGATAGCAAAGGCAGTAATTGTTTTTATTAATACATGTTTTCATAGGTGCACTGTACTTACTACAGAAATAGTTGTTATACTATTTTCTCCCTGTATTGTTGTCTTTTGAGTAAACCAAACATTTTTACTGCATGTGTCCTATAATCAGCCATTAACAAACTTATTCACTCCATAACACTGTATTTCTCTCCATTTCTTTTCTAGCTCATTTCCCCTTGTGGAAGACTAAATATTTTTCCATTCAAATAATCCCCTAAAGTGCTACTCTCTGCAAAAAAAACAGCGGCAGTTATCTACCACAGTCAAGGCTGCAAATGGGACAAACAAACTCCGTAAATTTGTATGTATGATATAATTTCACTTCGTAATGTGTAACCCCGCAGTATTTACCTGGGGCTAAGCAAATGTAGTGTATGTACCTTCCTTTGCGACACGGCAGCAAGGACTCCACCCCCACCCCCCAATTCATCTAATTCCTCTAAATTCAAAGTTATTTGTGCCTCTTGTAATTATTTTACAGCCATAATCCTTATCACAGTTGTATACTAGTAGTTTGCACAAGATTATGATATTTACTGCAAGACTTTATTCTTAAAAAAAAAAAAAAAGAAGAAGAAGAAGAAAGATACAAAATATCACTTTTAGCATTAAATTCCTGGGCTGGAATCTGGTACAACTCTCCCTCCAAACCGACAAGCCCCATCTTACCTTACTGATAGTCTCTGTAGGAGCGTTTTTTCAGCTCTTGGTCAGACCCGCTCCGTTCGCCCTCGCTATGCTTGGGCTCACTCTACTCCTTTACCCTATCCACCATTCCCACCCACCCCAGTTCAATTTCCTTTATACCTAAGAGACCACACCCACACTACTTCCACCAAACACCTTGGTTCACAAGTCCCCTCCCACTCCCCACTACTTTTTTCTTTTCACTCATTTCAGAACTTCTCTCCTACCTATACATCCGTTATCTTCAGCTTCAAGTCAACTACTACAGCTCCACCCTCCCAATTGCAATATACTCCATCAATCATTCTCACTTTCCCTACCCCAACAACTACACATACCTCCTCATCTGTCCACAGAATACACTATCTGACATATCTTCTCACACCACAACATTAAATCGTCTCCCACTATGGAACTCTTCTTCACCCTATTGTTCCACCTTACTCTTTCAGGCTGCCTCTATATACCCTTCAATACTACAGACTACCGTCAACACAAAGCTGTATACTATCACTCCCCTACTTACCCTCTTACAGCTCCTCAACACAATCTTAAACCATATAGCCTTATCAATACACAACTATACCTTTGCAGCAATACTATGCTCTTCTCTTTTAAACAAATACCCCCACTCAACCCCCAGCTATCCAACAACAAACATAACTCCAGAACCATCAAACTGAAGAATCTAGTATTATTCTCCCTAAAATACATAAAGCTCCAAGGAGACATACATCCAAACCCAGGCCCTACAGACCATTCTAATAAAAATCTCACCCTATTTTTCCCTCTACTACCATAGAGCAACATGCTGCAGATACCAACCCACATACCATAATACCTAAAACCTCTAATGCAGATCTCATAATAACAAATTTCAACCTTCGAAGTTGCCTAAATAAAGTCACAGAATTTCATGCCACCTACTCCCCAGACATAGCGATTATGACAGAGACCTGGTTAAAGCCCCATATCAGTGATTCATATATTACAACTAATGAGTACAATATTATAAGACAAGATAGGCTAAATAAGTGTGGTGGAGGTGCAGCAATTATTTATTTATTTTATTAAATTATTTATTGCATTTGTTGACCGGGAAAGTCCACTGGACCAAGAAGAGCCCATTTTCAGTGGAGGCTTGGGGAGAAAAGCTCCACAGAATTATATAATTACAATGCAATAGTAATACATACATAAGTAAAAGAAACAATCTTGATACATAGAATGAGTAGAAGATAATTTGAAAAGAAAAAAATAGGACATTATCTTTGCTATAATTACATTATCATAAAAAGAATTTGAGTAAAAAAAGACATAGTAATTGCATTAATTACACACAAAAGATTCCTACTATTTGTGATAGTTAAACTGTGTAAAGTTTGGGGAGGAAGTTATGTACTGGGAAATTATGGTGGAGTACATACAGAAAAATCCTTAGTGAATTGCAACAGTTAAACTGTGATTATAGTAAGAGAAGGAATTCAGGTGTTAGGGTTGTTAGGTGGGGTACAGGGGCATAGCCAGTGAGTGGAAAAATGTAGTTTGAGAGATTTTTTTGAAGGAAGCAGGATTATTGATTGATCTGAGTGGGGGAGGGAGATTATTCCATAACTTGGAGACAATTATGTACAAAGAATCACTTAAGTTGGAAAAACTCATATGTACTCTTCCTGATATCCCCAAAGCTGAAATCCTTACTGTACGCCTTCAAACTAACTCTCATAAAAACATCATTTTTATAGCCACTTATCTGCCTCCTGGTAACATTCAGCACAATATTGAAACCCTTCTATCTTGGTCCTCCTCTACCTTTAACCAGGAAATCATCATCCTAGGTGATTTCAACCTTGACCAAACAACTACCTTGGCTATCTAATGAAACAATAGTTCTAATGAAAGAAAGAGACAAGCCTGGTCAATATATCTTACAACCAAAGATAATTGCCATCTGATCCAATATAAACAACTTAGGAACCATACCAAGAAAAAGATTATTTTTGACAAAAAGAAATTCTTCCTTACCTGTCAACAACAGAATATAAATAACCCCCAAAAGTTTTGGCAAAACATTAACTACCTGCTTAACCCTGGTAAAGTCCCAACCCCAGAACCTAATACATCTAATACCTCTGAACCATTAGCTTCACAGTTTAACTCCCACTTTATCACCTCCATAACTACCCTCTTAAATAACATAGACAACCAACTGATCCAACACTATTAACTAGCGCACAACCAGTTTAATACAAAGCACAGTAACAATCAAATACCTATATTCCCCTGGCAAAAAATTCCCATATTAGGTTTTCTATCCCAACCCAAGTTCGATCTCCCGTAGTAAAAAACCCTCTTAAAGCTCTCTATAGATGATGCTGTAAAAACATCCTTGAACACCATGCCCCTTAGTTCAATACAATGAAAAGCTATATACCCACCTCCTACATATTGTCCTTACTTCAAAAACTTAACCAACAACCCCTCCAACTAAGTGCAAAGCTATAGCCCTACCCCCTCTCTGTATTGATTAATAGACCTTAAAAGAAGAAAGTACTATCCCTCAGTATGGAAAATCTCACATCCCTTTTCCCTTTTAAAGGGGTGACTCTACATTCTTCTAACTTCCCCGCCCTTTACTTTACTATCCCCCCCAAAAAAAAATATGAAATGCATCCAACAAACAGTTGTAACCACCTACTTACTATCCTTCATAGACTCTATAAACAAAAAATCGCAACAATAATACTCCATCTTCAGCATTCCCTCTTACATCGTTTAAAATCCTCTCTCTGGACAATCTTGCATTAAGCTGGTTCACATCCTATCGAAAAAAATAAACAGGCTCTTCTCCCCACCTCTATAGGGTCCCTCAGGGCTCCATCTTAGGTCCCTCTTCTGTTTTTTTATAAAATCATTGTCTCCTCCTTAACCCCAAAAAAACCAACTTCTCATCTTTCCACCCACACACCTGTCTCCCTCAATGGATTTCACACTCACATCCAATAATGGCACCACTTAATCTCTACCCTATTATAGCTTCCCCATATACACTAATCTTTCTTCTAATAAATCTCAATAACTAGCCACATCATACACAAACACATTTTTGCTGATTTGCTACAGCCTCATATAGGACTCACCATTGCTTGAATCTCACAAAACTAGGTTGGCTGGAACTACCCCACTAATACAATACCTATCAACTTACAATTGCCCACAAAGCCCTTCATCACCTTGAAAAAAACGCCATCCACTCACAACCCTATAAAAACCAATTACCAATTTGAAGAACCTTCCTCTAACATCAAATAACATAGCAGGTGACTCCACATTTTCCAACTCAATTGGCAAAATTTGGAATCAACTTCATCAGACATCCATCACCCTGACCTCAGTTTTCCACTATTAAAAAAAAAAAAATCTTCTTCCTAACCCACCACTGGCTATGCTGCTATAAATAACCCTGGCTAACTTCTTTTTTTTTTCTTCCCCTCCCTTTCTACTGACCTCTCCTTCTTCTATTTTGCTTCTCACGTATATATGGAGTATACTGTAATTTTTATGACATAATTCTGTATATTTTTTTTTTAACTTGTTAAGTAGTAGTTAGCGGCTTTTTTCTCCTCGGGCCTCTGAAAAAAATGGACATGTATCCAGTTGGACTAGCGGTTAACAAATGTAAAATAAATCCCCCCCACACCTGAACCTTGTACCCATTTCTCTTTTCACCCAATACAAACAGCATACATAAAAAAACTCCTAGGCAAGTTGAAACCCTGTAGTCTCACTGCAGATAAACTACCGAATGAATTCCTAAAGGTAGCTGCACCATCCATCGCCTATCCCATTTCAATCCTAATTAATAGATCTAGCACTGAACACTATGTACCTGTTATCTGGAAAACATCCCACATCGTACCACTACACAAAGGTGGTCCCTCCCGAGAAATTACAAACTACCGACCTATAGCAATCATATCTCCCCTAGCCAAAATCCTAGAAAAATGCATACACCAATAACTTATGACTTACCTGACCACTAATAGCCTACTGTCAGCAACCCAGCATGGCTTTAGACCTAAACACAGTACAAATACTGCTCTTATATCTTTTACTAACACTATCTGCCAGCTTAAAAATGCTGGACAGCTAGTCTCTGCAATCTTTCTAGACATGTCTAAGGCATTTGACACCATATCACATCAACTACTGCTTAATAAACTTGCAACCTTTAACCTCAACCTATCCTCCCTAACACGGTTCCAAAGCTACCTGACTGATAGGCAGCAAGCTACAAAATGGAACAATAAACTCTCTTCTCTACTACCCATCACCATAGGGGTACCCCAAGGATCCATACTCAGCCCTCTTCTTTTCACCATATTTACCAACAACTTACACTCAGCCACCCAGCATGCAACCATCATCCAATATGCAGACAATTCCTCCCTAATCTGTGCTGCCCCCTCCCAGCAACAGCTTCAGCAACTGACTCAATCTGCCTTCCAAGACAGAAAATTATCACTCCAGCCATAAGCTCATTCTTAACCCAAATAAAACTAAGTTAATGATCTTTGCAAACAATTCAACTAGCCATAATATACCTCTCCTCACTATTTACTCCATAAATGGCACTAAAATAGAACCTACTGACCAGAAAAAACTCTTAGGTGTCACCATCAACAACAAACTTAAATTTGATAAGCACATTTACATGACTATTAGAAAAGTACACTCCAAACTAGGCACTCTAGATAGAGCAAAAGCATACCTTACACAAGAAGCCAGACTTGCCACAGCTAGGTCACACCTACTATCTTCCCTACTTTACTGCTCAACTATCTTTACCAACTTACGTAAGTCTGACGTAAATAACCTAGATTCATGCTACAACAAGATAGCTAAATTTGTAACCAATACACCCCATAAAACTCACCATTGCACAACAGCTCAAATGGCTAGAGCTACCCAACCTTCTATCTCTTAACCAACTCACCGTTACTCATAAAATCATCCACAACCCAACTAACTGTCCTGCTCTCTCAAACCTGGTTCAACCTAACACCACCTGCAGGACCACTAGATCTTCTAACAAACTCATGCTAAAAATTACTCAGTCGCATAATTACTTTGGTGACTCCCTCTACTCCCACAATATAGCTAAGGACTGGAACAAACTTCCTCAAAACTTACAAATAAATTCAATTCCATCCTCATTTAAAATGGCCCTAAAGGAACACCTCAACAGTCACTGGCTCTGCAACTGTATAGCCCCTGGCTTGGCTTTCCTTTCCCTATCTCCACATATTTCACCTTATGTCAACCTTTAATATCTCTTCTTTCAAAAACATCTCCTCACTCTGACTAACAATCTTCTTAATGCTTACATATTTGTATGATTAGTTGAATATTGTATGAATCAGTGTCTGTTTCTTGTTGGTCTGCCTAATATACATATCATTGCTATTTTTTTGTAACTAGGAGTGACTATTTGAATCCAAGTCTGATTATGTTACCCTAGTCAACTCTTGTATGTTATACTAGTCAACTCTTGTAATGTTGTTTGTTGTTGCATGTATAAATCTTATGTCTGTATCATATGTCTCATATGTTCTGGAGCTTTTCTCCCCAGGTCTCCGCTGAAAACAGGCTACTAATCCAGTCGGACACCACCTGTTTAACAAATGTAAATAAATAAATATATATATATATATATATATATATATATATATATATATATATATATATATATTACGAATATACAGATGTATATAAATACATATATATAAATATATGTGTATGTACATGTATACATATATCTACATATGTATATGTGTATATATATATATATATATATATATATATATATATATATATATATATATATATATCCTTGTTATGTGTAACCATGACTGTTGCATATACCTTCCCAGATGTATTACACTGTATTTATCTGATATGTGTATATTTAGATATAACAACGTACTTAATTCAACACTATCACTAACAAGTACTACACAATTGTAAGAAGTCAAAGCAGTTGTTCAATACTATTCAGTATGTGTACTGACAGATATAGTGTAAAAAACAACAACCATTTTCACAGCTGTGATGGCTTAGTGGTTAACTGCTGTGATTATAGTGTGCAGGGGCCAAGGGTTCAAGACCTGCAAGGGCTGTTTATTTTGTTGCTGGGCAGAACAAGGGCTGCTGGATACAGAGTGATTAAGGCAGTTTTGAGCAGCTTTAAGTGGGTTTGTGTGGGTTTGCTTGATGGTAAGCACTGCTAATATACGGTTAAACTAATAGGTGCTTTCACAGTTTCAGCTTCACTTACCAGTGCACAGATCTGCTAAGCATTTATATTGCATCAATGCTTACACTTGCGAAGCATGGCTCAGCCCTGGTAACCAGTGATCACATTCCAGTCTGATAAAATAGCAGGCTAATGACATCTTTAATAAGTGTATTTAATTCCATGTACATAACATGCATGTATGTGCTGTCATTACAGTAGCAAGGGGTGTGAGTCTACTGTCTTGGACACCTGAGTATATATGGCTTATGCAACACTCTTTTCTGTTTGAATGTGTTACATACATGGGTAGTATCCCAGGTTATATGGAGTCACACTGGCATTTAGTGTATCATTACGTTACTACTGTTGACAGTGCTTTCCCAAGTAAGAGTAGATTGCAGATTGTAGTACTGGAACCCCTCCATGCAAAGATGGACTCTGAGTCCTCACTGTCATGTTCTTGGTGTGTAAGCTGTGTGTTATTAAGTATTTCCTACTGGATATTGAGTTGATATGTGGATATTACCTGTAGACTACTGTGTGTATAGGACATGTCATTGAGGGCTGCTGTCCTGTAGTAATGGCATACCTATCAGTGTCAGACATCTATCTGTCAACACATTCATCCTAATGCATAACCAGTTGGCTAGTTGATGTCTGTCTGTCCTCTATACAGATGTGCAGATGTCAGGTATCCATCTTGGCTGCTTACAGGCAAAATATGCTTGAGTGACACTGACATGTCTGCCCAGCTGTATTATGAATACCACGGCTAGGAATCCCCACCCTGTATGCACCACATGCCATGGATACCTCAACTACACTACCACACTCAAGACAGCATGCTTTGATACAGGTCTCCAAGACAGACACTGACCATGTTATGTAATACATGTTGCATACATGTCAACTGGAGCACCTCACTGGCCCTCTGCAAGAGGCAACCAGATGACTGGATGTTGCATTTAACTCTCACCCTGATGATCACTCTCATAGCATCAGTTGATATATTGTCTGCTGACAAATGGCAGGTGGCATGATACCACTGTACCTACATCCCCTACTCTTCCTATCTCTCCATGGAAAATATCCTGGTACACACTTATGAACACCTGTACTTATGGACCCCAGTACTGACAAATGTGTCAGTGTACATTATTGAGAATAACAGTGTCTGTGTGCTTGTAAACCTGTAGTCGATAATACCCTGAGGCCCTTCACACCCACTGCACCCCCCCCCCCGATTGCCATAGTTAGATATGGCTCCTGCTGTAATGGACATTACATGTACCTTGTTACACTCTTCACCCTATGGGCTACCTGGAGCTTGCAGTACCAGCACAACTTTGTTTTACAAATGGGTAGATAAGTGTGGGTTACCCTCAGAGTCCTGGTAAGTGTGTGTATGTGTGCAAGTGTGTATATTTGTAGGATACATCATTCTGAGGCCACATCCTCCTAATACAATACACCTTGCCACAAAGTATAAGGGATAGTGATGTTGGTGACCGTAGGAGAGCCATGACAAACATCACCCTACTATCCCTGTGGCATGTGCAATAGATGCATATCCCTGTAGTAGCACTCTTGAGATAGACAAGGGGTGTTATTGCAGTCCTGGTCAATGTGTGATGGTGGGTATGTCAGAGTATTAGCATGGGTTTCAGTGAGTACAATATCCAATGTGGGGTGTGGGTGTTGGGTATACTGTCTTTACACCATGGTCCCCCCGGTACATGTCCCAAGGTCCACTGTATGGGGACCACTGTCACCATCAACCATACAGGTAACTGATTACAATATCCAGCCCAATGATGCATGTGCTGTGTACAACTAATCTGTAACAGAATGGACATGCTGACAAGGTAGCTAGCACTGATAAACCCAGGTCTCTCAGATGTGTGTATGACTGTTATGCGTTTGTCAGTGTGTATATAACAGTATATCACACTATGTATTGTTCATAAACAACCAGTACATCCCCCATTACCATACTATACAAGGCCTGGTGATGTTCTTCACTTAACATGTAACCTGGAACATACCTCATCCTAAAAGCTGGGTGATGTGTGCAATTAAAGCCACACACATTAGTAGCAATAAGTACCTAGGTAGGGGTTCTAGTCCCAGTGTTGCCAAGTAGGACTGTGTGTGTATGTGAAAGGATCTACTTCAGTTTGCAGAATATACAAGTCCCAGGAGGTCATCTTTCTGAGAACTGACTGGCAAATACTAGCATTTCACAGGTATCATCTTCTGGAAATTCATTTTACCAAAACTAGTAGTAGATGTGTAAATGCCCTCCTCCCCACTGTATATCTGTACAACGATACTGGGGTTGGTATATATAGCTGGGTGTGGATCTTGTGGACACGGCCACCATAATTGCAGTTATTTTTGAGTTTATCTCCCTACTTAGTTGGCTGTAATACTGTACAGTTCATGTTAACAGGTTAAGTACTTGTCATTCACACTATCTACAGTTCTATACCACGCCACACCCTCCAAAGGGTAGGGCTGTGCCACCCACACCAGCACACATATGTTTACCAAGTTGAGGATTGCACTACATTGAGGAAGGGGACATATACCCTGCCAGTACCATCATCATTGACATTAAACTATCAGACTGATTATTTCCCAATGTGATCTTGTGGCTATTCTGTCTTGGTGGAATTACATAAGCTAAAATGGGTTCTTTGCAAAAGTACATACATCCATGTGTACAGTATTCTCTATGTATTGCATCAACATCAAAGCCTCCGTGTGTGTGTGTGTGTGTGTGTGTGTGTGTGTGTGTGTGTGTGTGTGTGTGTGTGTGTGTGTGTGTGTTATACACAAACATGTGGTGTGTACCACCCAGTACACTTACCATTGTCCACTGTAGAAGAGCTGCTGACATCAGCCACCATGCACTCACCTGTATACACTCCTCAGACCTATCAGGCATGCGGCACATTCAGTAACTGTTATACAGACCTGTGACTTGTGTTCAGCTGTACCCAAGATATGGCACAGTCAAGGTGTCACCACAGTGCCATACCCCTTGTAGGGAACAACAGCAGACCAATATCCTGCTGACACATAGACACCTACAACACAAACAGAATACATTATAGATACCACAATCACTCAGTGTTAATAACAGCTATAATGCATTATAGGTGGACAGCTACACATACTGACATGTAAGTATGAAACTTTAGTGTTGAAAACATGTTACACAGCATTACATTGGTACACCATAGTACAGTCACCCTGTGCATCAGAACCATATTAGCCTGTCCCTGCATCGATGTTATGGATGACAGGGATGTGGCACAGGTATCATCATATGCACAGGATGTGTTGTGGGTTGGCCAGAGACCTAGGCTGAGCCATTTGTATGACATCATGTGTGTGTTAGGGGGTTTCATTATTAATTGGGCTGTGCAGATGTGGTGTGTGTAGGTATGGGGTTGCCCAAGCTGTGTTGGTGATGTGTGTGTGTATGCATGCACACAGTTCTGCCATGTGGCTGCCCTATTCAGGGGTTTGTTGGACAGCTGTAGACCATACCTGGCAGGGGGTGCAGTGCAACATCTCCAGCCACAGACATGAGAACTGTACCTGCCAGGGGTTCCATGGGCACTGCCAGGTACAAGCCATAATATGGTACTCTCCCCTGATGATGACATATGTCCGCTGGATCTGGTTCCCTCTTGGGACCAGTCAGAGCCATGTGCACATGCCCTGCTATGTTGTGGTGAGGACAGAGTACTTCCTGCAGTGCTGGGGCTGGTACTGCCACTATGGGAGCAGCTCTGGCCTCTTGCATGTCCACATCAACCTCCATCTGTTGGTGTTGCTGGCCTACGTCCATGTGGCCTTCGCACTACTCCCACCATATGCTCAAGCACAGACATTCCACGGTCAAGGATTTCCACCATCTCACCCAACCGTCTATCCAGGATCTCTGCAAAATAACAGTGGGCACCTGCAAGATCACGGATGTTGTTAATAATAACAGAATGAGTAGCAAGATCCGTGATCTTGCACCTGCAAGATCACGGATGTTGTTAATAATAACAGAATGAGTAGCCCTCTGCAAGATCATGGATGTTGCAGAGGGCTACTCATTCTGTTATTATTAACAACATCTGTGATCTTGCACCTGCAAGATCACGGATGTTGTTAATAATAACAGAATGAGTAGCCCTCTGCAGCCTCAGACCCTGTCTGGTATACCGTTCCATATATGCCTGCACCTCCATGATGGCATGAAGCATGCATCTGGTGACATCAGCTGTGGCACTTTTGCCAAGGGCATGATGACCAGCAGCCCTCCTACAAACACTGCTGTACATCTGCCTATGTGTTACCTTGCCAGGCATCTGGCTATGGCTGCTGTGTCCTGACACGTGCCATAGACACCACACTATCCTGTCTCATTCTACCACATGCCAAATGTCCCTCATCTATGGCCACTGATGATGGGGTATGTATAGGCAATGTGACTGTGTGCAGGGATGGTGGTGGATAACAGTGGTATGTCAAACAATGGCACAGCTTCAGCCCTTGACAACCCTGGCTGTGCTTCAACACACCTATCATCATTGTTAGAGTCTGTATGGACACTAAAATCAGTTTACCTGCAGGACGGACCCTGACCCACCTCGCCACCTGTGAGGGGAAAACAAAAAACGCACTTTAAGACCTGTACATCATTGCTTAACTGTACACACACACACACACACACACACACACACACACACACACACACACACACACACACACACACACACACACACACACACACTTACAGGTGAGGTTGCACAAAGATATTACACACAGTCCTCTCATTACCCATCTGTCAACATACATGACATATGGCACTCAACAGCATGCACTGCAGCTATAGTCAATCCCTGTTACCAACATTATACATCTCTGTGATGCATGGGTTGTGTTAGTAGGTGATGCCCCTTCCCCTGGAACACACTGCACCCATGTACACAGTATTGCTGTGCACCTGCTCAGCACCCTGGCACATACTGTGTACCATACCTCACAGGTGTACATGCCACTGTTGAATGTGTATATGTGTATCAGTTATGTTTGCTCTGCTGCTCACAGCCCCTATGTGTTTGTCCAACACATACCTGGGATGATATGTGGACAGATGTCAATAGTGAATGTCTGATGTCTGATTTGCAGATCTCATCATCAGCGGTGCATGTATGACCAATAAAATACAATTACACTGACAACCTTCAAACCTTACTGTAGTTATGAAGAGTGTACACACCTTTATTGACATGGCACCCTCTTCCATGATATGCCATGGAGCCACAATACTGCATATGTTAACATTACACGAACCTGATATGTGACATATGACCTGTGCAATCAAATGATCTATCAGACAAATGTGTTAATTGTGTAGATGCTGATTGAGATGCATACATTCTGTGGGTGCATAAGTGTGCACACCCTTAACATGATGGTCTGTTGCATGAACTGTTAAGTGTGCTACAGCTGTCACTGTTCCTGGAAGGGGTATACTAGCATGGCCCAGCTGCACTTGCCAGTATTTGGTCAGTCTGCCCTATGAATGTCCCCCAACTCTGCAAGATTGCAAAGTCAACTCATGTGCACAGTCCTTGGAGGTCACACAGTGCCTTCAATATTGCTGTGGAGTCAGGGTTATGTCTGCCACAATTCATGACCTTGACTGTGTGCACATACAGCCATTATTAGCGAGCTTTGGATGTCTGCTTCAGTTCACTGTTGTGTTTCAGGATGACACCCCTCCCTATCCTCAGCCTTTTTGCAAATGCTTGGCAACTATGGGCTACACATGAGTGTCATTTTGCAGTGTCCCAAATTCAGAACACCATGTGTACCTGCCTAGTTCCTGATAATGTACATCAAACATACAGGTGTACACTGGCACCAGCGAGGTACAGATAGGGATGGTGGGCCTGGGTTGGAGTGAGGTGTTGCTCGTGCAGCACATGTATCTTAATTGATACTGTCTGTAGGTTTCAAACTTGGTCTTGGTACACCATTACACATTGCAACACATGCCTTTGGGGGACTTTTGATGTTATGCATATGATACCTGTAGAGAGTCCTGGCTGATGTTTCCTGTAGAAGAACTCTCCTATCTAATTACCCTAGCCCATTGGCCAAACTTATGTAGAGTCAGGGCTATTGTCAACACAGGTACTGCATAGACAGTACTTGCTAGACATTCCTGCAACTCCCTCACTGTTGCGGCATGTTACTAGGCGGCCTCCATGACCAGTTTACAACATGTGTGGTCATCTGTCATGGATGGCCATCTGTTTATTTTCCACATTAATGTTGTCCCATACATCCTCATCACATACATGAGTGTCTGCACTGTTTGCCATGGTATATGCAATGGTGAGGTAAGGCTACATGTCCCACTCCTGTGTGCTGCCTGTTGGGTATGGGATCCATTCCATGGCTTGTAAGTTGTGTGCAAGCCACAGCTGCCTCTGTTGCAGGTGAATGGGCAAATGTGATGGATATACATCTTGGACAGCAGATAATTTCTTGGTGTGACATCGAGGACCTGTACTTGCTGGAAGGTGCATACTCATGAGGAGTGAATGCAGTCAGTACCTCAAAAGCTGCTTCCACAATATATTTGGATTTTGTGCACACATATGCTTCTAGTGTTTGTTAAGGTATGTATTCCCCATATTTGCTGTCCTAACATAGGATTCCATATTACACATTCATTGCTCATGTTAGAACCACATTACAGGTTGTAAGGGTTGTGGAATGTGGTATTGTGATATGTCCTTGTGTAGATCTGTAACAGTTGCCATTGTAATAGTGGTATATACACTGTTGTAGCACTGTATAAGGGTGATGTTTCAGATATGTTCCTACTGTAGGCCATTTGTCCTACCATTATGTTCATCTCTGTGCACACATCTTGCAATGACAGGTTGGCAGTTATATTGCAGGACTCTTATATACCCTTCAGATATGCCACCATGGTGACCACCGTGATGCACTGTAGTTAACAGCCACAATAAGTGAACATGTACAGCATGCATTATGGGTAAGTGTGTTAAATGTGTGCATGGCAAATACCATGGTCATAATATGGCCGGTGTGTTGCCAAACCTGAACAAACAACACCATACTCACCACCTACAGCTGCTGCCCCAGAGGTATACCAGAGGGACTTACATAGTTGTGTGAGAGATGTGATGTCAGTAGCCACACCTGTGGCATTGGTACAGGGTGGGAGCAGCATTTCAGTACATCAACAGTACAAACCCACAATACTACAGATTATGCACATCTGTTCATTACTACAAT
Source organism: Protopterus annectens (assembly GCF_019279795.1). NCBI lineage: Eukaryota > Metazoa > Chordata > Ceratodontiformes > Protopteridae > Protopterus > Protopterus annectens. The sequence goes on along the minus strand of NC_056727.1, from coordinate 613,035,590 downwards.
GCAGCAACAGACTATATATATTTTATCACACATATGCATGATTAAACTCTACAGATGCAGATGGAAAATTAACAGTGGTCTACTGATATGCCCTGGGGCCTTACCTGCATGCTCCTTGTCCATTGTGTGGGTAGCACCCACCTCCACAATGCTATCTGCTGGGTCTTGTCTTTGCTGGCGGGCAGGTGCCCCGAGGCTGGTGAGGAGCTCCTCAGCATGTGTCAGGGGTGGCTAGATGGCATGACCCCCCCCCCCCAGTGGCTAGCTGGTCCCTCCTAACTGCAGCAGCACGCTGACGGGCGTGGCGGATGAGGTCAGTGCAACGATGTTGGACCTGCTCATAACTACGGTTATGCAGGCCAACATCATTTACCCTATGGATGAGCTCGTTCCACAGGGCAGTCCTCTCCTGTAGATCATGGGCTGTATGGCCAAACAGGGTGTGGTAGTGCTGCACCAGGTAATTTATTAAGACTTCATTTTCCTGGGAAAAGTAAACTGGCAAACACTCTAGACATGGTGCCTGAAAGACATAAAGAGGAAAAAAGGTCTGGGGACCTCATACTGTAAGGATATAATAGTTATTAATTGACATCTCTGTCTCCCTGCCCACCATATCTGCAACAATAATCTGTACACACAACTCAACGGGTATGTTTACAGCAAACTTACTGTTGGGACATATATCGTATTGTATGACAAATTGTGCAATGTGTTTCTAGTCATGTTCCATGTTGAAACACTATCATTGGTGGCCTGTTGCTAACAATGTTACCTGCATGCCATTGCAAGGGCCACTGCGGTTCCTTATATGCATGTGTGCTGTTTGCTATGCCCCAAATCTGGTGTTTTGTGTTAATGGGAATATCTATGCATGCTGTTAGATGTAATCCTGGATTGTGTGGACTATTACTACCCACATATGTTCTATAACTGTGACACAATAGCATGTTTGGGAAACCTGTTCCCAGCAGAACCACCTCTCCC